>NC_069500.1:7332669-7424227 GCF_027579735.1 Bombina bombina
CGACCCGTGTTCACACTTGGAAGGAACCCCCACAACACGTGCCTAGTGCCGGCTCTACACGCAGCACCACGCGACACTTCAATCCCCCATGCATGCTGGCGCAGCTTTGCTCCTCCTCCAGAACAGCATACCATGCTCCACATATAATCTTGTGCTCCACAGATAACACTTTTCACCGTTTTGCAGGGGGGGGGGTGGACTTTTCCCAATGCGGGGGTGTCCCTCTTTCAAATTTTGAAATATTGGGAGGTATGTGACAGGCTCATCAGGCAGGCATCATTTACAACTATGACATATTGACATTCATTCACAGACAATCATGATTGTTTGTGAATGAATGTCAATATGTCACGTATAGTTTGTAGGAGGCATGGCATGACATTACAGTGTGTGTGTATGTATATATGCTGTATTAGGCTACAATGTGTGATTTTGTAAAATTTTGGGATGGTGGTGTGCCACAGGATTTTTAAATGTAAAAAAGTGTGCCACGGCAAAAAAAAGGTTGAAAATAACTGGTATAGAGCAACCACCCAGCCCAAAGGTGAAACTAAAAATGGCTCGAGCTGTTTACACCAGTAGCCAACCAAAACTCCTCCCATCTATTCCCATAAGAGCAGTAGGGGCGCATTCCTTTTTCTATAGGTTGGAAGCATCAACATCAAATCTATAATAACGGCTCATCGTGAGAGCCACAGGTAAGGTTGAAACAGCCAGTCTGAATAATACACACCGCTCTATACCCCAGAGGTAAAAGTATAAGTGGTCACTGCTACTCTAGAGGTACACATAAGCACAAAAACAATACCCAAAAAAAAAACTACACAGGAAGCCGTAAGTACCAGAGGTCTATGTCCAGTCTACGGGAATACCCACCATCTTGCAGGACTCCAACCAAAACACAGACTCATCCGATTGGTCCATATAAACATCTTGTAATGCCTCGTATATCAAAGACAGTGGTGATCAGAAAAAATAAACATTATACACAAAAACCCACAGCCTAAAGAACTGAGGGAAAATCCACACCAGCCTCTAATTGGAAAAATGAGTAATAGTGACCTCAGAGTTCTATGGGCCGCCGTCAGCTTCCCATGTCCGAACCTAATCTGGAAACAGGGACCCGTCTCATAACCAGCACGGGAGCGGAGAAGTGGAATCTCGAACACTGTGTGCAACAAAAAATGTGAATGTTGTGTAAATCGAAAACTACACATAAGACAAATTAGACCTAATAAAAAAAAAAAAAAGACTAAAAAGAGGCTCATAATAAAAACAAATCTCCCTATCCCAGCAGAACTGGTTGAACACTGGGTTCCTCAATAAATGGAACCGACAGTGTCATAACCTAGGAGAGACCTCTCTATTATCCAGCTAAATGGGTGAAGATAGATAACTATAATAGTGGATTGATCAATAAACCACTGGGCACACCATAATGGAATCATGTACTCTCATATTTAGATGTGGACGAGGAATCTCACTGAACACCATGTGTTACTATTTCATGGGCAGAACATTGGTCAGAGAAAGACTTGCCAACCAAATTGAACATTAAGGCCCCTGGGGGGCAGAGTCCCCAGCTGAGGCTCCTATGAGGTTACAGGGGATGGGTTTCTATCGCTGTGGGTGTAATTTGCTGGTGTCGGCATGGCTTTGCCTTTGGTGTGACAGAGAGGGTGATCGGATCACCAGGTGTTCTGTACTGTATGCTTTATATAGTATGAATATTAGCTGTCATTGGGTGCAGGAAGCTTATACTGATACTGGGAGTGGTCTCCCGGATGGTTTACTTTAGTTGTCATGACAATGTCTGACAACAGATGACCTAAGATGTGGGTGGTGATGGAGGTTGTCCAATGGAACCACTATCAACATGGATTGTTCCAGTCACATACAAACCTGGGACATAGACCGGCTGGGGAAGCAGGAGAATTGTGGGATCTCTGAACACTCATTTTTAGAGACACTGTATTGATATATCACATTACACGATTTGATTTGCACATTTGATTGTTTAAGGCAATTTTTATGTACAAATTCTATGTTATAAGTTTTGTTTGAGTTACCAAAATGGTTTAGCGCCTTACTGTTTGCACACAGTCTCCAAAGATTGGTGACCGGATTGGGGGAGGGGCCTATGGCCTTTATAAGTTTGTTCATTTACAGATTCTGATTGACAGAAGAAGGTACGTTTGAGGTTCCCAAACGTCACTAAATAAATATTCAATTTTGATATCTAAAGTCCAATGAGTGCATCACTTTGTTTCTTGATATATATATATATATATATATATATATATATATATATATATATATATATATATATATATATATATATAAAAAACAAAAAGGGTACAGGACAAATGGCTACTATAAATGTGTCTTTTTCCATAGAAAAAATTGTCAAAATTTAGAAAACATTAATGTTATGTTACATTATAATTTTAAAGTGGTGCAGACCCTATAAAAAATTATTCTTCAACAAACTACAAGAGGAGAACAAGGACCATCAAAAATTTCCTAAGGCCCTGTATAGATAGGGAATCAAGCACTCTTTTTATAATAGCTCAAAAGTGTAGCTAAATTAAACAAATGGAATGAATCTCTGAGGAAGCCCCGTCTATCATTTGGCATTGTGGGTGAAACGATCAGGATCGTAGGCATTGGATCACGGACGCACATGTGACCAACCAGGAAGTAAGCACGCAGTCCTACCACTCTGCAGTCTCAGCGTGTAGCATTCAACTGGCTCAGCAAACTGTTTCATGGGACTCAATTACAAGGCAGTATTTCAGGAGGCAACCGGTAACAAACAGCGGACCTCAATTGTGGACACCTCCAGAATCAGATAAGTGCATGCTTACGGCTCAACATAGGAATATAGCTGCTTTCACATGCAATATGGGGGGTTAGCCTGGACTGACTCCCACTGCTCATTTGGCTTGTTTGCTGTTTTCACACAATATCTTCAGCAATAAGAGGTACTATGCTTTACTAACACGCATGCAGCTTTGGCAGCACTTATCCCATTTTGCATACCTTGGACTTATGCTAAGTTTGGCTGAAAACAATACCGCTATATGTGGAAAATCATCCTGGTGTGATTTGGTTGTTTTCTTCAGCAATACACTCTTGTGAGAATTTTATCTCAATATATGCAGGCATCTCTATGTAAACTGCTGTGTCTCTATGTAACTGATGTACTGAGGCAATTCATTATGGAGGACGTATTACTATGTTCCACTATCTATCTTATTGCTAATAACCATTGCAATAGTTATTCTTCATACTTGTATGTAATTCTTTGTAATTGTTGCTATACTGCCATTATTGTTGTTCCTGAAATCTTTACAAAGCACATATCACTACTTAGATCCCTAAAAATGTACCTGTCCGGTAATTATCCCTTGTATTGACTTGGGTACCTTGTACAGCTTGGGTGTAGCAGTGTACTAGGTGTCTTTGGATTGAATTTTTGCCATTATTATGATTATGATGTGCACATCTTCAGGGTTTTAATTGGCCACATGTACTATAGTGTGTTTAACATACTTTACTTTGTGTTGCTAACATATACCCGAGGCCAGCGCACAACTGGCCTATTGCTATGTTTGGACAGTTAGGATTTACTTCTTTCTGTACTATTAATAAAAAAAATTTTGTTCTCTGTGATTGAACTGGTCAGAGATTCATTCCATTTGTTTAATTTAGCTACACTTTTGAGCTATTTTTATAAAAAGAGTGCTTGATTCCCTATCTATACAGGGCCTTAGGAAATTTTTGATGGTCCTTGTTCTCCTCTTGTAGTTTGTTGAAGAAAAAATAAATATATATATATATGCCGCCCTGGTGGTTGATGTAAGCCCGTCATGAGGTTACCCAATTAAAATGTAATAAACCGGACAGAACGTAAATGAGGTCAAGCCTGCAGAGCATTGAAAATAGCCCTTTAGTTCTAGAATATTGATAGGAAGTTTTAACTTCTCTGAACACCAAGTCCCCTGAGTCCTCAGAGGATCCCACACAGCTCCCCAGCTGATCAAACTGGCATCTATTGTTACAATCTCCCAGGTAGGAGGCAAGTAACATCATCCCAGGAGTGTTGGCTCCGGTGCAAGCCACCGAGAAAGAGATCCTCTCATTAAGGGACCCAGACTGATGACCTAAGAAACATCTGAGTGGTCTCCGTTCTATTGTCTCAGCATACATAACTGTAGAGTTCTCAGATGATAACCCAGGCCCTCTCTTGAAGGAAAACTATCCATATGAGGGCTAAAATCTTCTTTAAACACAGCACCTCTTCTCTGCCTACCTCCATGAAACAAGGCAAAGAACTATTGGGAGGGTAGGCAAAGTGGGAGGGATATGTAAAGCCTTGCTGGGGTGTCTGCCTCCTCCGGGTGGCAGGTGAAGTATTTCCCATAGGTGAATGAATAGGTTAGTGGACTCACTGCATTAGAAAGAAAAAAGGAACATAGGTGAGTGTGGATGAAGAGAGAGAGGGAGAAAGAGGGAGAAAGGGGGAGAAAGAGGGAGAAAGGGGGAGAAAGAGGGAGAAAGGGGGAGAAAGAGGGAGGGGGGGGAGAAAGAGGGAGGGAGGGAAAAAAGAGAGGATGAGCAAACAAGATAGAGAAAGTAAGAGAGAAAAGAAGTTTGAGAAAACCGCTGGCAAGAGTGAGAGGCAGATAGCAGAGAGAGTTAGACATTGACGTACTCTCTGTATGGGACGTGTTGTAAAGAATGCAGCAGTGTTGTCATACGCAGAACATTCTCTCTCTTCCGTCCCTGGAGAAAAATAAATAAAAATAAAATATATCTCCATTCCAAAAAGAAACTGACAGGATTTATATTAAATCTTTAATACATCAATCCATATTAAAAGTAAAAGTCAAGGGGGTGCATGCAAGCAGTGGCTGGAAGCGGTCACATGTTCTGGAGCTCCAGAAGAAAGTACAGTAATTTGCTGAATATTGCTATTATTTTACAGCATAGAAATCCTATGGCGCCCCTCACAACTAGAAACAAGATTGCCGCTGGTTTTGCTGTATTTATGATTCCGGAGCTGCAGTCTCACATTTGCGGCTTGTAGCAGCGGCATCTATCAGGAAACGCTATGTGTTATTTATGGTTTGGTTGGAGCCCATGGCCGGCGGTTGAGTCTGTGGGAAGAAGCTAAGAACACCATCATATAATAAAGAAGAGAAAGTCTCCCTAACTATAGCTGGATCCCTTTTATGTTATCTCACCAGAGTTATTTATTGCCTATTACTATTGTAGCCAATTAAAAGCCATTATTAATATACACACAATCACATATTAGCTCCCTAGATGGCCTCAAAGATATTGTAATCCTCAAAATCCCATATATCATCTCAAATTAAAGGGACGCTGAACCCAATTTTTTTCTTTCATGATTCAGATAGAGCATGCAATTTTAAGCAACTTTCGAATTTACTTCTATTATAAATTTTTCTTCGTGCTCTTGCTATCTTTATTTGAAAAAGAAGGCATCTAAGCTAAGGAGCCAGCAAATTGTTGGTTCAGACCATGGACAGCACTTGTTTATTGGTGCTGTCCAATCAGCAAGGACAACCCAGGTTGTTCACCAAAAATGGGCCGGCATCTAAACTTACATTCTTGCTTTTCAAATAAACATACCAAGAGAATGTTTAATAATAGGAGAGAAAATAATAATAGGAGAGAAAATTTATTAATAGGAGTAAATTAGAAAGTTGCTTAAAATTGCATGCTCTATCTGAATCGCAAAAGAAAAAAATTTGGGTTCAGTGTCCCTTTAACTAATGTGAGATTTAGCATTTTACCCTCAATACAAATCTCACTGTTTTCCTCCAGACATTCTAGTGTTCTCCTTCAATATTGTGCCTATATTATAGTTAATTAGCAGCATATACCGCTAGGGTTTGTAATCTATTATTTCATGTAACGGTAGGTTTGTAATCTATTATTTCATGTAACGGTCGGGTTTGTAATCTATTATTTCATGTAACGGTCGGGTTTGTAATCTATTATTTCATATACCAGTAGGGTTTGTAATCTATTATTTCATGTAACTGTAGGGTTTGTAATCTATTATTTCATGTAACAGTCGGGTTTGTAAACTATTATTTCATGTAACGGTAGGTTTGTAATCTATTATTTCATATACCAGTAGGGTTTGTAATCTATTATTTCATGTAACGGTAGGTTTGTAATCTATTATTTCATGTAACGGTCGGGTTTGTAATCTATTATTTCATGTAACGGTCGGGTTTGTAATCTATTATTTCATGTAACGGTAGGTTTGTAATCTATTATTTCATATACCAGTAGGGTTTGTAATCTATTATTTCATGTAACGGTCGGGTTTGTAATCTATTATTTCATGTAACGGTCGGGTTTGTAATCTATTATTTCATATACCAGTAGGGTTTGTAATCTATTATTTCATGTAACTGTAGGGTTTGTAATCTATTATTTCATGTAACAGTCGGGTTTGTAAACTATTATTTCATGTAACGGTAGGTTTGTAATCTATTATTTCATATACCAGTAGGGTTTGTAATCTATTATTTCATGTAACGGTAGGTTTGTAATCTATTATTTCATATACCAGTAGGGTTTGTAATCTATTATTTCATGTAACGGTCGGGTTTGTAATCTATTATTTCATATACCAGTAGGGTTTGTAATCTATTATTTCATGTAACGGTAGGTTTGTAATCTATTATTTCATATACCAGTAGGGTTTGTAATCTATTATTTCATGTAACGGTAGGTTTGTAATCTATTATTTCATATACCGGTAGGGTTTGTAAACTATTATTTCATGTAACGGTAGGTTTGTAATCTATTATTTCATATACCAGTAGGGTTTGTAATCTATTATTTCATGTAACTGTAGGGTTTGTAATCTATTATTTCATATACCAGTAGGGTTTGTAATCTATTATTTCATATACCAGTAGGGTTTGTAATCTATTATTTCATGTAACGGTCGGGTTTGTAATCTATTATTTCATATACCGGTAGGGTTTGTAATCTATTATTTCATATACCGGTAGGGTTTGTAAAATATTATTTCATATACCGGTAGGGTTTGTAAAATATTATTTCATATACCGGTAGGGTTTGTAATCTATTATTTCATATACCGGTAGGGTTTGTAATCTATTATTTCATATACCGGTAGGGTTTGTAATCTATTATTTCATATACCGGTAGGATTTGTAAACTATTATTTCATATACCGGTAGGGTTTGTAAACTATTATTTCATATACCGGTAGGGTTTGTAATCTATTATTTCATATACCAGTAGGGTTTGTAAACTATTATTTCATATACCGGTAGGGTTTGTAAACTATTGTTTCATGTAACGGTAGGGTTTGTAAACTATTATTTCATATACCAGTAGGGTTTGTAATCTATTATTTCATGTAACGGTCGGGTTTGTAATCTATTATTTCATATACCAGTAAGGTTTGTAATCTATTATTTCATGTAACTGTAGGGTTTGTAATCTATTATTTCATATACCAGTAGGGTTTGTAATCTATTATTTCATGTAACAGTCGGGTTTGTAAACTATTATTTCATGTAACGGTAGGTTTGTAATCTATTATTTCATATACCAGTAGGGTTTGTAATCTATTATTTCATGTAACTGTAGGGTTTGTAATCTATTATTTCATATACCAGTAGGGTTTGTAATCTATTATTTCATGTAACGGTCGGGTTTGTAATCTATTATTTCATATACCAGTAAGGTTTGTAATCTATTATTTCATGTAACGGTCGGGTTTGTAATCTATTATTTCATATACCAGTAGGGTTTGTAATCTATTATTTCATGTAACGGTAGGGTTTGTAATCTATTATTTCATGTAACGGTAGGTTTGTAAACTATTATTTCATGCAACGGTAGGTTTGTAATCTATAATTTCATATACCAGTAGGGTTTGTAATCTATTATTTCATGTAACTGTAGGGTTTGTAATCTATTATTTCATATACCAGTAGGGTTTGTAATCTATTATTTCATGTAACGGTAGGTTTGTAATCTATTATTTCATATACCAGTAGGGTTTGTAATCTATTATTTCATGTAACGGTCGGGTTTGTAATCTATTATTTCATATACCAGTAAGGTTTGTAATCTATTATTTCATGTAACGGTCGGGTTTGTAATCTATTATTTCATATACCAGTAGGGTTTGTAATCTATTATTTCATGTAACGGTAGGGTTTGTAATCTATTATTTCATGTAACGGTAGGTTTGTAAACTATTATTTCATGCAACGGTAGGTTTGTAAACTATTATTTCATATACCGGTAGGGTTTGTAAACTATTATTTCATGTAACGGTAGGGTTTGTAATCTATTATTTCATATACCGGTAGGGTTTGTAATCTATTATTTCATATACCGGTAGGATTTGTAAACTATTATTTCATATACCGGTAGGGTTTGTAAACTATTATTTCATATACCGGTAGGGTTTGTAAACTATTATTTCATGTAACGGTAGGGTTTGTAAACTATTATTTCATATACCGGTAGGGTTTGTAAACTATTATTTCATATACCGGTAGGGTTTGTAAACTATTATTTCATATACCGGTAGGGTTTGTAAACTATTATTTCATATACCGGTAGGGTTTGTAAACTATTATTTCATATACCGGTAGGGTTTGTAATCTATTATTTCATATACCGGTAGGGTTTGTAAACTATTATTTCATATACCGGTAGGGTTTGTAAACTATTATTTCATATACCGGTAGGGTTTGTAAACTATTATTTCATATACCGGTAGGGTTTGTAATCTAATATTTCATATACCGGTAGGGTTTGTAATCTAATATTTCATGTAACGGTAGGTTTGTAAACTATTATTTCATGCAACGGTAGCGTTTGTAAACTATTATTTCATATACTGGTAGAGCTTGTAATCTATTATTTCATGTAACGGTAGAGTTTGTAATCTATTATTTCATATACCGGTAGGGTTTGTAATCTATTATTTCATGTAACGGTAGAGTTTGTAATCTATTATTTCATATACCAGTAGCATTTGTAATCTATTATTTCATGTAACGGTAGGTTTGTAAAATATTATTTCATATACCGGTAGGGTTTGTAATCTATTATTTCATGTAACGGTAGGTTTGTAAAATATCATTTCATATACCGGTAGGGTTTGTAATCTATTATTTCATATACCGGTAGGATTTGTAAACTATTATTTCATATACCGGTAGGGTTTGTAAACTATTATTTCATGTAACGGTAGGGTTTGTAATCTATTATTTCATATACCGGTAGGGTTTGTAATCTATTATTTCATATACCGGTAGGGTTTGTAATCTATTATTTCATATACCGGTAGGGTTTGTAAACTATTATTTCATATACCGGTAGGGTTTGTAAACTATTATTTCATGTAACGGTAGGGTTTGTAAACTATTATTTCATATACCGGTAGGGTTTGTAAACTATTATTTCATATACCGGTAGGGTTTGTAAACTATTATTTCATATACCGGTAGGGTATGTAAACTATTATTTCATATACCGGTAGGGTTTGTAAACTATTATTTCATATACCGGTAGGGTTTGTAATCTATTATTTCATATACCGGTAGGGTTTGTAAACTATTATTTCATATACCGGTAGGGTTTGTAAACTATTATTTCATATACCGGTAGGGTTTGTAAACTATTATTTCATATACCGGTAGGGTTTGTAATCTAATATTTCATATACCGGTAGGGTTTGTAATCTAATATTTCATGTAACGGTAGGTTTGTAAACTATTATTTCATGCAACGGTAGCGTTTGTAAACTATTATTTCATATACTGGTAGAGCTTGTTATCTATTATTTCATGTAACGGTAGAGTTTGTAATCTATTATTTCATATACCAGTAGCATTTGTAATCTATTATTTCATGTAACGGTAGGTTTGTAAAATATTATTTCATATACCGGTAGGGTTTGTAATCTATTATTTCATGTAACGGTAGGTTTGTAAAATATCATTTCATATACCGGTAGGGTTTGTAATCTATTATTTCATATACCGGTAGCATTTGTAATCTATTATTTCATATACCGGTTTCATGTAACGGTAGGGTTTGTAATCTATTATTTCATATACCGGTAGGGTTTGTAATCTATTATTTCATATACCGGTAGGGCTTGTAATCTATTATTTCATATACCGGTAGGGTTTGTAAACTATTGTTTCATGTAATGGTAGGTTTGTAAACTATTATTTCATATACCAGTAGGGTTTGTAATTTATTATTTCATGTAACGGTCGGGTTTGTAATCTATTATTTCATATACCGGTAGGGTTTGTAATCTAATATTTCATGTAACGGTAGGTTTGTAAACTATTATTTCATGCAACGGTAGGGTTTGTAAACTATTATTTCATGTAACGGTAGCGTTTGTAAACTATTATTTCATATACTGGTAGAGCTTGTAATCTATTATTTCATGTACCGGTAGGGTTTGTAATCTATTATTTCATGTAACGGTAGAGTTTGTAATCTATTATTTCATATACCGGTAGCATTTGTAATCTATTTCATGTAACGGTAGGTTTGTAAAATATTATTTCATATACCGGTAGGGTTTGTAATCTATTATTTCATGTAACGGTAGGTTTGTAAAATATTATTTCATATACCGGTAGGGTTTGTAATCTATTATTTCATATACCGGTAGCATTTGTAATCTATTATTTCATATACCGGTTTCATGTAACGGTAGGGTTTGTAAAATATTATTTCATATACTGGTAGGGTTTGTAATCTATTATTTCATATACCAGTAGGGTTTGTAATCTATTATTTCATGTAACGGTAGGGTTTGTAATCTATTATTTCATATACCGGTAGCATTTGTAATCTATTATTTCATATACCGGTTTCATGTAACGGTAGGGTTTGTAATCTATTATTTCATGTAACGGTAGCGTTTGTAAACTATTATTTCATATACTGGTAGAGCTTGTAATCTATTATTTCATGTACCGGTAGGGTTTGTAATCTATTATTTCATGTAACGGTAGAGTTTGTAATCTATTATTTCATATACCGGTAGCATTTGTAATCTATTTCATGTAACGGTAGGTTTGTAAAATATTATTTCATATACCGGTAGGGTTTGTAATCTATTATTTCATGTAACGGTAGGTTTGTAAAATATTATTTCATATACCGGTAGGGTTTGAAATCTATTATTTCATATACCGGTAGCATTTGTAATCTATTATTTCATATACCGGTTTCATGTAACGGTAGGGTTTGTAATCTATTATTTCTTGTAACGGTAGGGTTTGTAAAATATTATTTCATATACTGGTAGGGTTTGTAATCTATTATTTCATATACCGGTAGCATTTGTAATCTATTATTTCATGTACCGGTAGGGTTTGTAATCTATTATTTCATGCAACGGTAGGTTTGTAAAATATTATTTCATATACCGGTAGCATTTGTAATCTATTATTTCATGTACCGGTAGGGTTTGTAATCTATTATTTCATGCAACGGTAGGTTTGTAAAATATTATTTCATGTACCGGTAGGGTTTATAAACTATTATTTCATATACCGGTAGGGTTTCTAATCTATTATTATAGAATAATGAAATTGCAGAGACTTTCTAACCTTTTCTAGATCCAGAAAAAAGAACAAATAGACTAGAAGTCTGTCTGAAATTCTTAGTAGCATCTACATAATATTTCAAAGATCTTACTACATCCAAAGAGAGTGTAAAGATCTTTCAAACGTAGATTTAGGATTATAACACAAAGAAGGAACAATAATTTCTCTGTTAATGTTGTTACAATTCACAACTTTAGGTAAAATTTTGAAAGAAGTCTGTAAAAATGCTTTATCTTGATGGAAGTAGACTCACAAGAAAGAGCAGACAATTCAGAAACTCTAGCAGAAGAGATAGCCAAGATAAATAACACTTTCCAAGAAAATAGTTTAATATCCAAAGAATGCTTAGGCTCAAAAGGAGGAGTCTGTAGTATCTTTAATACCAGATTTAGACTCCAGGGAGGAGAAATAGATTTAATAACAGGTTTAATATGAATCAAAGCATGAACAAGCATCTAAGCATCAGAGCATCTAACATTTCTGCCTGAGTATCCCTGGACCTTCAGAGGTACCTGGGAAATTTCTTGTTTAGGTGAGAGGCCATCAGATCTAGTTCTGGAAAGCCCCACATCTGTACAATTTGATAGAACAAATCTAAGTGGAGAGACCACTCCCCCAGATGTAAAGATTGACGGCTGAGATAATCCGCTTCCCAGTTGTCTACACCTGGGATATGAATCGCCATGATTAGACAAGAGTTGGATTCCGCCCAATAAAGTATTCAAGATACTTCTTCCATAGCTAGGGGACTGCGAGTCCCCCCTTGATGATTGACATATGCCACTGTTGTGCTATTGTCTGTCTGAAAACAAATGTAAGGTTCTCTTTTTAATAAAGGCCAAGCCTGAAGAGCTCTGAAAAGAGCACAGAGTTCCAAGATATTGATTGGTAACCTCACCTCTCGAGGATTCCAAACTACTTGTGGTGTCAGAGACCCCTACATATCTCTCCAACCTGTGAGACTTGCATCTGTTGTGAACACAGTACAGGTAGGATGAACAAAGGAGGCCTCTTGAAGAATAAAGTGGTGGTTTTACCACCAAGTCAGATTAAGTTGTGCATTGGGATTTAAGAATATCAGTTGTGATATCCGAGTGTAGTCTTGGCACCATTGGTGTAACATGCAAAGTTGTAGAGGTCTCATATGAAAATGAGCTAAGGGGATAGCGTTTGATGCTGCAATCATGAGACCTAAAACTTGCATACACATGGCCACTGAAGGGAATGATAGGGACTGAAGGTTTAGACAAGCTGAAACTAATTTCAATTGTCTCCTGTTAGGGATAGAGTCATGGACACTGTATCTATCTGGAAACCTAACAAGGTGACCTTTGTCTGAGGAATCAAGAAACTCTTTGGTAAGTTGATCCTCCAACCATGTCTTTGAAGAAACGTCAATAGTTGTTTTGTGTGAGATTCTGCTAAATGAAAAGATTGAGCTAGTATCAAGATATCGTTCAAATAAGGAAACACTGCAACACCCTGCTCTCTGATTACAGATAGAAGGGAACCGAGAACCTTTGAGAATATTCTCGGAGCTGTTGCTAGGTCAAATGGAAGAGCAATAAATTGGTAATGTTTGTCTAGAAAGGAGAATCTCAGAAATCGATAGTGATCTAGGTGGATTGGGATGTGAAGGTAAGCATCCTGTAAGTCTATTGTGGATATAAAGTGACCTTGCTGAACAAAAGGCAGAAGTCCTTATAGTCACCATCTTGAAAGTTGGGACTCTTACAAATCGATTTAAAGTTTTCCGATCCAAAATTGGTCTAAAAGAATTTTCCTTCTTTGGAACAATGAAAATATTTGACTAAAAACCCAACCCCTGTTCCTGAAGAGGAACTGGAACAATTACCCCAAGAGTTCTAGATCTGAAACACATTTCAGAAATGCTTGGGCTTTTACTGGGTTTTTGGTACATGGGTGGGAAAGAATCGTCCCATAGGAGGTCTTATTCTGAATCCAATTCTATACCCCTGAGAAATAATATTTTTAATCCAATGATTTTGGACAAAGTCTGCAGACTAAATCTATTTCAATAATTTTGGGCAGACTATCCAAAATCAGTGGATTCAGAATATTATTTCTCAGGGGTATTGAATTGGATTCAGAATAAGACCTCCTATGGGAAGACAGTAATCTTGTTTTAGACACCATGTCAGCATTCCAAGATTTAAGACATAAAAATCTTCTAATTTGAATAGCTAAAGACATAGATTTGACATTGTATTTCATAACATCAAAAAGTTGAAGTAAAAGTATAATGTTAGACAATTTAGCTGAGCTAAACTGTCTAACCAAAAGGTAGAAGCAGAAGTAACATCAGCCATAAATACTGTATAATTTGTCTAAGAATATAGCCAGCATGTAAATATGCCCTTCTAAGATAAGATTCAAGTTTCGTATCTAAAGGGTCTTTAAAAGAAGTGCTGTTTTCCATAGGAATGGTATAGCGTTTAGCCAGAGGAGAAATGGCCCCATCAACTTTAGGGACTGTTTCCCAAAGTTCCAAATTAGCAACGGGCAAAGGATACAATTTTTTAAACCTAAAAGAAGGGTTAAAAGAGGTACCAGGTTTAGACCATTCTTTAGCGATCATATTAGAGATAGTAAAAGGTGGGGAACTAATGGCACTACTATAAATTATAGGCCAGGAACACTTATCATTAATAGCTGAATTCTGCTTATAGATAATATCGTTAGCATTAGAGATAATGTCTGGAAGAGGAAAAACTTCAGGTGTAATAACAGTAGTCTTAAATACAGAACTTAAACTATTACAAGATTTATCATCAGCCCAGAGGCAGAACTTTTTTTTCATTTTCTGCAATGAGAATATTTTTTTTTATAAACTTTATTCACCAAGAGGGGTTTTACATGAACCAACAGCCACATAAGTTCTTTACATTCGTAAGTATTTTTGTAACATTCTGTTAGATACAAAACTTTGATGGTATTTTATAGTTCCTTAATGGATTCTTGATAGTCCTGTTCCAACATGACAGGTATGTCATAGGTCATGTTATCCCCTCTCATTTTTCACTTTTTCTTCAAAACATTATAAACAATAAACAACAAGTAACTAAAATTTATAATAAACCAAAAGCTAGAGTAAAGTGCTATACATCAATAAATTTAATCATACTTACCCGAGAAGCCCGCGGATCGCCAGCCCCAGAGCATCCTTTCTAAGTAACTTAAGTGCTGGTGTGGATCTGTTCTGCACCTAGGCAGTCAGTGTGTGGATCTGTTCTGCACCTAGGCAGTCAGTGTGTGGATCTGTTCTGCACCTAGGCAGTCAGTGTGTGGATCTGTTTTGCACCTAGTCAGTGTGTGGATCTGTTCTGCACCTAGGCAGTCAGTGTGTGGATCTGTTCTGCACCTAGGCAGTCAGTGTGTGGATCTGTTCTGCACCTAGGCAGTCAGTGTGTGGATCTGTTCTGCACCTAGGCAGTCAGTGTGTGGATCTGTTCTGCACCTAGGCAGTCAGTGTGTGGATCTGTTCTGCACCTAGGCAGTCAGTGTGTGGATCTGTTCTGCACCTAGGCAGTCAGTGTGTGGATCTGTTCTGCACCTAGGCAGTCAGTGTGTGGATCTGTTCTGCACCTAGGCAGTCAGTGTGTGGATCTGTTCTGCACCTAGGCAGTCAGTGTGTGGATCTGTTCTGCACCTAGGCAGTCAGTGTGTGGATCTGTTCTGCACCTAGGCAGTCAGTGTGTGGATCTGTTCTGCACCTAGGCAGTCAGTGTGTGGATCTGTTCTGCACCTAGGCAGTCAGTGTGTGGATCTGTTCTGCACCTAGGCAGTCAGTGTGTGGATCTGTTCTGCACCTAGGCAGTCAGTGTGTGGATCTGTTCTGCACCTAGGCAGTCAGTGTGTGGATCTGTTCTGCACCTAGGCAGTCAGTGTGTGGATCTGTTCTGCACCTAGGCAGTCAGTGTGTGGATCTGTTCTGCACCTAGGCAGTCAGTGTGTGGATCTGTTCTGCACCTAGGCAGTCAGTGTGTGGATCTGTTCTGCACCTAGGCAGTCAGTGTGTGGATCTGTTCTGCACCTAGGCAGTCAGTGTGTGGATCTGTTCTGCACCTAGGCAGTCAGTGTGTGGATCTGTTCTGCACCTAGGCAGTCAGTGTGTGGATCTGTTCTGCACCTAGGCAGTCAGTGTGTGGGTCTGTTCTGCACCTAGGCAGTCAGTGTGTGGGTCTGTTCTGCACCTAGGCAGTCAGTGTGTGGGTATGTTCTGCACCTAGGCAGTCAGTGTGTGGGTATGTTCTGCACCTAGGCAGTCAGTGTGTGGATATGTTCGGCACCTAGGCAGTCAGTGTGTGGATATTCGAGAAACACCACGTCCCTTTAATTTCTGAAATGGAGGAGATTTCTTGTCTACCCAATGCTGCAATATTAATTGTTTTGCAATTAGAATAGTTATGTTAACTAGAGTGTTTTGTGTCTATAGCAGGGAGCAAGAACACGCCGAGAGGTGAATCTCTGTCTTTTTCACTTTTGTTAGCCAGTATGCTATTTTCTTCCAAAACCATTTTAGATTGGGACAATCCCAAAACAGGTGTATCCAATCAGGTTTTTCTATTTTGCATTTAGTGCAGACATTTTCCGCATCTGGTATCCACTTGGATCAAAGGGCCGGAGTAATGTATGCTTGGTGAAGAATTTGTGTGTGCGTTCCTCTCAGATTTGCTGACAACGTCATATTCCTGACTTCCTCAAAGCTAGATGTTATTTGTTTAGGATCTATTTCTATGTCTTTGCAGGTGGACCATCTCACAGACGGTGATTGTCATGATGTTTAAGAATAAGGTCATGTGTGTTTGTTAGCTTGTATATGCCCTGTTTAGCCAACGAGCATTTAGTAGTGACATGGTTGTTTTCTAATGTAAGCAGGCCCTCTGACTTTAATTTTGTGATATAATGTCCACACTGAAGGTATGCAAACCTATGTGTGTTCGGTATCTGATAGGTATTTTGTAAGTCCTGAAAGGAGTGAATATGTAGTGTTAGTGGGTTAAAGAACTGTCCTATTGTTGTGAGGTGTGATGGTTTCTTTCCATGTCTCAAATACTGCTGTGGTATATCCTGGTAAGAAGGATAAAGTACCTTGGATAGGGAGGAATTTGCTAGTATAAAATTTTATTCCCCAAAACCTACAGAACTTTGACCATGCTCTCAGAGGATCTCTAAATAGAACATGATGTTGAGTTTCAAGTGGTAGTGAGTTTAGCTTTGTGTGAGGCAGGAAGGACAGGTGTATCGGATGCGTGAGACCTGATTCTAACGCAGGGGTTGGTAGCCATATTGATAGGTCTTGCTTTGAAATGCATGTA
The DNA here is from genome assembly GCF_027579735.1 of Bombina bombina. Lineage (NCBI taxonomy): Eukaryota > Metazoa > Chordata > Amphibia > Anura > Bombinatoridae > Bombina > Bombina bombina. The sequence goes on from NC_069500.1 coordinate 7,349,690, forward strand.
TCAACAAAGGCCAAATGTAGCAGTTAGCTATAAGTGTGGGTATATTGTGCATATGTAGATAGCTCACTGTGTGTATATGTCCATGATTCTCACCAGGGGAGGCAGATCCGCGAGCTCCCCAGGCTCCATAGCGTGGTAGTAGAAGTGGACCAACCAGAGCAAAAAGGTGCGTTAACGCAAACTTTCCATGGCACAGTGGACATGGCTTCTGTATAGAATAAACAAATATATTGGTAAGGATTGGTTTAGTATAGTACACAGTATGACATCCCTAGGAGTATTAATGGTCTCAGGTGTATAATGGTATTAGTAATGTTAACATCTTGCTTAGACCCAACCGTAATGCAGATCAAGCAGGCTCTCAATTCCTGCAGAGATAAGAGGGGATGGTGGCGCGAGACAAACAGCTTGGTGTTTCATCAGAAATGTGACATTATAATTGAAAATTACTATTATCAAAAAAGGGATGACAAATCCTGGTGCAGTGTGCGATAAGGGAAGTATAACAGGTGAAGCCTCACTAAGAGTTCGTGATTTACCTTTAGTTGGCCCAAGATGTGACCACCCATCTAGTCTTGAACTGTCAGTCATAGAGGAGAAGAAGATGTATATGGTCGGTGTACATATGTAGGTCAGTCCTGGGGCAATTTTAACCCATAAGGGGTCCCACCTTCTTGTGTGGGGTCACCAGTCGTGGCCAAAAGAGCATTTTTACAATCAACGGTCAGAGAAGTGTAGCCTGTAAGAAACAATACATCTGCATTGACATTGTAGGATATAGCAATAAAAAGTAAATTTAAGCTTACCTGATAAATTAATTTCTTCTACGATATGACGAGTCCACGGATTTCATCCTTACTTGTGGGATATTAACCTCCTGCTAACAGGAAGTGGCAAAGAGCACCACAGCAGAGCTGTATATATAGCCCCTCCCTTCCCTCCACCTCCAGTCATTCGACCGAAGCTAGGAAGAGAAAGGAAAAGCCAAAAGGTGCAGAGGTGACTGAAGTTTGTAAAAAAAATAAAAAAAATAATAAAAACTAAATCTGTCTTAAAAAATGACAGGGTGGGCCGATCGTAGAAGAAATTAATTTAGCAGGTAAGCATAAATTTACTTTTCTTCTACAAGATATGACGAGTCCACGGATTTCATCCTTACTTGTGGGATATAATACCAAAGCTACAGGACACGGATGAAAGGGAGGGAACAAAACAGGAACCTAAACGGAAGGCACCACTGCTTGAAGAACCTTTCTCCCAAAACCAGCCTCAGAAGAAGCAAAAGTATCAAATTTGTAAAATTTGTAATAAGTATGAAGAGACGACCAAGTCGCAGCCTTGCAAATCTGTTCAACATAAGCATTGTTTTTAAATGCCCATGTGGAAGCTACAGCCCTAGTGGAATGAGCCGTAATTCTTTCAGGAGGCTGCTGTCCAGCAGTCTCAAATGCCAGGCGGATGATACTCTTCAGCCAAAAAGAAAGAGGTAGCCGTAGCTTTCTGACCCCTACGCTTTCCAGAAAAAAACAATGAATAATGAAGATGATTATTGACGGAAATCCTTAGTCGCCTGCAAGTAAAACGTCAAGGCACGAACCACGTCCAAGTTATGCAACAGACGCTCCTTCTTAGAAGAAGGATTAGGACATAAAGAAGGAACAACAATTTCCTGATTAATATTCTTATTGGAAACAACCTTAGGAAGGAATCCCGGTTTAGTACGTAAAACCACCTTATCAGAATGAAAGATAAGGAGAGTCACATTGTAATGCTGAAAGCTCAGAAACTCTACCAGCAGAAGAAATAGCAACCAAAAACAAAACTTTCCAAGATAACAATTTAATATCTATGGAATGCATGGGTTTAAACAGAACCCCTTGAAGAACACTAAGAACTAAATTCAAACTCCAGGGTGGAGCACTTGGTCTAAACACAGGCTTAATTCTGGTTAGAGCCTGACAAAAAGACTGAACATCTGGAACATCTGCCAAACATTTGTGTAGAAAAATTGACAAAGCAGAAATCTGTCCCTTTAAGGAACTCGCTGATAACCCTTTCTCCAATCCTTCTTGGAGAAAAGACAGAATCCTGGGAATCCTAACTTTACTCCATGAGTAGCCCTTGGATTCACACCAAAAAAGATATTTACGCCATATCTTACGATAGATCTTTCTAGTGACAGCCTTACGTGCCTGTATCAAAGTATCGATGACCGAATCGGAGAATCCCCGCTTAGATAAAATCAAGCATTCAATCTCCAAGCAATCAGCTGCAGAGAATTTAGATTTGGATGTTGGAAAGGTCCTTGAATGAGAAGGTCCTGTCTCAATGGAAGTTTCCACGGTGGCAGAGAGGACATATCCACTAGATCCGCATACCAAGTCCTGCGTGGCCACGCAGGCACGATCAGAATTACTGAAGCTCTCTCCTGTTTGATCCGAGCAATCAAGCGGGGAAGGAGAGGAAACGGTGGAAACACATAAGCTAGGCTGAACGACCAAGGCATCTATCAGTTCGGCCTGGGATCCCTCGACCTGGATCCGTATCTTGGAAGCTTGGCATTCTGTCGAGATGCCATCAGATCCAATTCCGGTCTGCCCCATCGGAGAATCAGTGAGGCAAATACCTCCGGATGGAGTTCCCACTCCCCCGGGTGAAAGGCCTGTCGGCTTAAAAAAAAACAGAATTTATGGATACCTGATAAATTTCTTTCTCCTACGGTGTGTCCGGTCCACGGTTTCATCCTTACTTGTGGGATATTCTCTTCCCCTACAGGAAATGGCAAAGAGAGCACACAGCAAAAGCTGTCCATATAGCCCCCCCCTCTGGCTCCACCCCCCAGTGATTCAACCAACGGTTAGGAGAAAAAGGAGAAACTATAGGGTGCCGTGGTGACTGTAGTGTACAGAAATAAAAATTTTAAACCTGACTAAAAGCCAGGGCGGGCCGTGGACCGGACACACCGTAGGAGAAAGAAATTTATCAGGTAAACATAAATTCTGTTTTCTCCTACATTGGTGTGTCCGGTCCACGGTTTCATCCTTACTTGTGGGAACCAATACCAAAGCTTAGGACACAGATGACGGGAGGGAACAAGTCAGGTAACCTAAACGGAAGGCACCACAGCTTGCAAAACCTTTCTCCCAAAAACAGCCTCCGAAGAAGCATAAGTATCGAATTTGTAAAATTTGGCAAAAGTATGCAGAGAAGACCAAGTCGCTGCCTTACAGATCTGATCAACAGAAGCCTCGTTCTTGAAGGCCCATGTGGAAGCCACAGCTCTAGTAGAGTGAGCTGTAATTCGTTCAGGAGGCTGCCGTCCGGCAGTCTCATAAGCCAATCGGATGATGCTTTTCAGCCAAAAGGAAAGAGAGGTAGCAGTAGCTTTCTGCCCTCTCCCCTTACCAGAATAAACAACAAACAAGGATGATGTCTGTCTGAAATCCTTTGTTGCTTCTAAATAGAATTTTAAAGCACGGACCACATCTAGGTTGTGTAACAAAAGTTCCTTCTTCGAAACAGGTTTCGGACACAGAGAAGGAACAACTATTTCCTGGTTAATGTTCCTGTTGGAAACCACTTTTGGAAGAAAACCAGACTTGGTACGTAAAACATAATTTATGTAAGAACTTACCTGATAAATTCATTTCTTTCATATTAGCAAGAGTCCATGAGCTAGTGACGTATGGGATATACATTCCTACCAGGAGGGGCAAAGTTTCCCAAACCTCAAAATGCCTATAAATACACCCCTCACCACACCCACAATTCAGTTTAACGAATAGCCAAGAAGTGGGGTGATAAAAAAGTGCGAAAGCATATAAAATAAGGAATTTGAATAATTGTGCTTTATACAAAATCATAACAACCACAAAAAAAGGGCGGGCCTCATGGACTCTTGCTAATATGAAATAAATGAATTTATCAGGTAAGTTCTTACATAAATTATGTTTTCTTTCATGTAATTAGCAAGAGTCCATGAGCTAGTGACGTATGGGATAATGACTACCCAAGATGTGGATCTTTCCACACAAGAGTCACTAGAGAGGGAGGGATAAAATAAAGACAGCCAATTCCTGCTGAAAATAATCCACACCCAAAAATAAAGTTTAACGAAAAACATAAGCAGAAGATTCAAACTGAAACCGCTGCCTGAAGTACTTTTCTACCAAAAACTGCTTCAGAAGAAGAAAATACATCAAAATGGTAGAATTTAGTAAAAGTATGCAAAGAGGACCAAGTTGCTGCTTTGCAAATCTGGTCAACCGAAGCTTCATTCCTAAACGCCCAGGAAGTAGAAACTGACCTAGTAGAATGAGCTGTAATTCTCTGAGGCGGAGTTTTACCCGACTCAACATAGGCAAGATGAATTAAAGATTTCAACCAAGATGCCAAAGAAATGGCAGAAGCTTTCTGGCCTTTTCTAGAACCGGAAAAGATAACAAATAAACTAGAAGTCTTACGGAAAGATTTCGTAGCTTCAACATAATATTTCAAAGCTCTAACAACATCCAAAGAATGCAACGATTTCTCCTTAGAATTCTTAGGATTAGGACATAATGAAGGAACCACAATTTCTCTACTAATGTTGTTGGAATTCACAACTTTAGGTAAAAATTCAAAAGAAGTTCGCAACACCGCCTTATCCTGATGAAAAATCAGAAAAGGAGACTCACAAGAAAGAGCAGATAATTCAGAAACTCTTCTGGCAGAAGAGATGGCCAAAAGGAACAAAACTTTCCAAGAAAGTAATTTAATGTCCAATGAATGCATAGGTTCAAACGGAGGAGCTTGAAGAGCTCCCAGAACCAAATTCAAACTCCAAGGAGGAGAAATTGACTTAACAGGTTTTATACGAACCAAAGCTTGTACAAAACAATGAATATCAGGAAGAATAGCAATCTTTCTGTGAAAAAGAACAGAAAGAGCAGAGATTTGTCCTTTCAAAGAACTTGCGGACAAACCCTTATCTAAACCATCCTGAAGAAACTGTAAAATTCTCGGTATTCTAAAAGAATGCCAAGAAAAATGATGAGAAAGACACCAAGAAATATAAGTCTTCCAGACTCTATAATATATCTCTCGAGATACAGATTTACGAGCCTGTAACATAGTATTAATCACAGAGTCAGAGAAACCTCTTTGACCAAGAATCAAGCGTTCAATCTCCATACTTTTAAATTTAAGGATTTCAGATCCTGATGGAAAAAAGGACCTTGTGACAGAAGGTCTGGTCTTAACGGAAGAGTCCACGGTTGGCAAGAGGCCATCCGGACAAGATCCGCATACCAAAACCTGTGAGGCCATGCCGGAGCTACCAGCAGAACAAACGAGCATTCCTTCAGAATCTTGGAGATTACTCTTGGAAGAAGAACTAGAGGCGGAAAGATATAGGCAGGATGATACTTCCAAGGAAGTGATAATGCATCCACTGCCTCCGCCTGAGGATCCCGGGATCTGGACAGATACCTGGGAAGTTTCTTGTTTAGATGGGACGCCATCAGATCTATTTCTGGAAGTTCCCACATTTGAACAATCTGAAGAAATACCTCTGGGTGAAGAGACCATTCGCCCGGATGCAACGTTTGGCGACTGAGATAATCCGCTTCCCAATTGTCTATACCTGGGATATGAACCGCAGAGATTAGACAGGAGCTGGATTCCGCCCAAACCAAAATTCGAGATACTTCTTTCATAGCCAGAGGACTGTGAGTCCCTCCTTGATGATTGATGTATGCCACAGTTGTGACATTGTCTGTCTGAAAACAAATGAACGATTCTCTCTTCAGAAGAGGCCAAAACTGAAGAGCTCTGAAAATTGCACGGAGTTCCAAAATATTGATCGGTAATCTCACCTCCTGAGATTCCCAAACTCCTTGTGCCGTCAGAGATCCCCACACAGCTCCCCAACCTGTGAGACTTGCATCTGTTGAAATTACAGTCCAGGTCGGAAGCACAAAAGAAGCCCCCTGAATTAAACGATGGTGATTTGTCCACCATGTTAGAGAGTGTCGAACAATCGGTTTTAAAGATATTAATTGAAATATCTTCGTGTAATCCTTGCACCATTGCTTCAGCATACAGAGCTGAAGAGGTCGCATGTGAAAACGAGCAAAGGGGATCGCGTCCGATGCAGCAGTCATAAGACCTAGAATTTCCATGCATAAGGCTACCGAAGGGAATGATTGTGACTGAAGGTTTCGACAAGCTGCAATCAATTTTAGACGTCTCTTGTCTGTTAAAGACAGAGTCATGGACACTGAATCCATCTGGAAACCCAGAAAGGTTACCCTTGTCTGAGGAATCAAAGAACTTTTTGGTAAATTGATCCTCCAACCATGATATTGAAGAAACAACACAAGTCGATTCGTATGAGATTCTGCTAAATGTAAAGACTGAGCAAGTACCAAGATATCGTCCAAATAAGGAAATACCACAATACCCTGTTCTCGGATTACAGACAGAAGGGCACCGAGAACCTTTGTAAAAATTCTTGGAGCTGTAGCTAGGCCAAACGGCAGAGCCACAAACTGGTAATGCTTGTCCAGAAAAGAGAATCTCAGGAACTGATAATGATCTGGATGAATCGGAATATGCGGATATGCATCCTGTAAATCTATTGTGGACATATAATTCCCTTGCTGAACAAAAGGCAAGATAGTCCTTACAGTTACCATCTTGAACGTTGGTATTCTTACATAGTGATTCAATATTTTTAGATCCAGAACTGGTCTGAAGGAATTCTCCTTCTTTGGTACAATGAAGAGATTTGAATAAAACCCCATCCCCTGTTCCGGAACTGGAACTGGCATAATTACTCCAGTCAACTCTAGATCTGAAACACATTTCAGAAATGCTTGAGCTTTTACTGGATTTACTGGGACACGGGAAAGAAAAAATCTCTTTGCAGGAGGTCTCATCTTGAAACCAATTCTGTACCCTTCTGAAACAATGCTCTGAATCCAAAGATTGTGAACAGAATTGATCCAAATTTCTTTGAAAAAACGTAACCTGCCCCCTACCAGCTGAGCTGGAATGAGGGCCGCACCTTCATGTGGACTTAGAAGCAGGCTTTGCCTTTCTAGCTGGCTTGGATTTATTCCAGACTGGAGATGGTTTCCAAACTGAAACTGCTCCTGAGGATGAAGGATCAGGCTTTTGTTCTTTGTTGAAACGAAAGGAACAAAAACGATTATTAGCCCTGCTTTTACCTTTAGATTTTTTATCCTGTGGTAAAAAAGTTCCTTTCCCACCAGTAACAGTTGAAATAATGGAATCCAACTGAGAACCAAATAATTTGTTACCCTGGAAAGAAATGGAAAGTAAAGTTGATTTAGAAGCCATATCAGCATTCCAAGTTTTAAGCCATAAAGCTCTTCTAGCTAAAATAGCTAGAGACATAAACCTGACATCAACTCTGATAATATCAAAAATGGCATCACAGATAAAATTATTAGCATGCTGTAGAAGAATAATAATATCATGAGAATCATGATGTGTTACTTGTTGCGCTAAAGTTTCCAACCAAAAAGTTGAAGCTGCAGCAACATCAGCCAAAGATATAGCAGGTCTAAGAAGATTACCTGAACACAGATAAGCTTTTCTTAGAAAGGATTCAATTTTCCTATCTAAAGGATCCTTAAACGAAGTACCATCTGACGTAGGAATAGTAGTACGTTTAGCAAGGGTAGAAATAGCCCCATCAACTTTAGGGATTTTGTCCCAAAATTCTAATCTGTCAGACGGCACAGGATATAATTGCTTAAAACGTTTAGAAGGAGTAAATGAATTACCCAATTTATCCCATTCTTTGGAAATTACTGCAGAAATAGCATTAGGAACAGGAAAAACTTCTGGAATAACTACAGGAGCTTTAAATACCTTATCCAAACGTTTAGAATTAGTATCAAGAGGACCAGAATCCTCTATTTCTAAAGCAATTAGTACTTCTTTAAGTAAAGAACGAATAAATTCCATTTTAAATAAATATGAAGATTTATCAGCATCAACCTCTGAGACAGAATCCTCTGAACCAGAAGAGTCATCAGAATCAGAATGATGATGTTCATTTAAAAATTCATCTGTAGGGAGAGAAGTTTTAAAAGATTTTTTTACGTTTACTAGAAGGAGAAATAACAGACATAGCCTTCTTTATGGATTCAGAAACAAAATCTCTTATATTATCAGGAACATTCTGCACCTTAGATGTTGAAGGAACTGCAACAGGCAATGGTACTTTACTAAAGGAAATATTATCTGCTTTAACAAGTTTGTCATGACAATCAATACAAACAACAGCTGGAGGAATAGCAACCAAAAGTTTACAGCAGATACACTTAGCTTTGGTAGATCCAGCACTAGACAGCGATTTTCCTGTAGTATCTTCTGACTCAGATGCAACGTGAGACATCTTGCAATATGTAAGAGAAAAAACAACATATATATAAAGCAAAATTGATCAAATTCCTTAAATGACAGTTTCAGGAATGGGAAAAAAATGCCAAAGAACAAGCTTCTAGCAACCAGAAGCAATGAAAAATGAGACTTAAATAATGTGGAGACAAAAGCGACGCCCATATTTTTCGCGCCAATAAGACGCCCACATTATTTGGCGCCTAAATGCTTTTTGGCGCCAAAATGACGCCACATCCGGAACGCCGACATTTTTGGCGCAAAATAACGTCAAAAAATGATGCAACTTCCGGCAACACGTATGACGCCGGAAACTGAAACAAATTTTTTGCGCCAAAAAAGTCCGCGCCAAGAATGACGCAATAAAATGAAGCATTTTCAGCCCCCGCGAGCCTAACAGCCCACAGGGAAGAGTCAAATTTTTGAAGGTAAGAAAAAATGATTAAATCAAATGCATTATCCCAAATATGAAACTGACTGTCTGAAAATAAGGAAAGTTGAACATTCTGAGTGAAGGCAAATAAATGTTTGAATACATATATTTAGAACTTTATAAACAAAGTGCCCAACCATAGCTTAGAGTGTCACAGAAAATAAGATTTACTTACCCCAGGACACTCATCTACATGTTTGTAGAAAGCCAAACCAGTACTGAAACGAGAATCAGCAGAGGTAATGGTATATATAAGAGTATATCGTCGATCTGAAAAGGGAGGTAAGAGATGAATCTCTACGACCGATAACAGAGAACCTATGAAATAGACCCCGTAGAAGGAGATCACTGCATTCAAATAGGCAATACTCTCCTCACATCCCTCTGACATTCACTGCACGCTGAGAGGAAAACCGGGCTCCAACTTGCTGCGGAGCGCATATCAACGTAGAATCTAGCACAAACTTACTTCACCACCTCCATCGGAGGCAAAGTTTGTAAAACTGAATTGTGGGTGTGGTGAGGGGTGTATTTATAGGCATTTTGAGGTTTGGGAAACTTTGCCCGCTCCTGGTAGGAATGTATATCCCATACGTCACTAGCTCATGGACTCTTGCTAATTACATGAAAGAAAACTACCTTATCTGTATGGAATACCAGATAGGGAGAAGTACACTGCAAAGCAGACAATTCAGAAACTCTTCTAGCAGAAGAAATAGCAACCAAAAACAGAACTTTCCAAGATAGTAACTTAATATCTATGGAATGTAAGGGTTCAAACGGAACCCCTTGAAGAACTGAAAGAACCAAGTTTAGACTCCATGGAGGAGTCATAGGTCTGTAGACAGGCTTGATTCTGACTAACGCCTGTACAAACTCCTGTACATCTGGCACGGCTGCCAGACGTTTGCGCAACAAAACAGACAGAGCAGATATCTGTCCTTTTAGAGAACTAGCTGACAAGCCTTTGTCCAAACCCTCTTGGAGAAAAGAAAGTTCCTTGGAATTTTAATTTTACTCCAAGAGAATCCCTTGGATTCGCACCAACGGATATATTTTTGCCATATCTTATGGTAAATTTTCCTAGTCACAGGTTTTCTGGCTTGAACCAGAGTATCTATAACTGAATCTGAAAACCCACGCTTAGATAGAATCAAGCGTTCAATTTCCAAGCAGTCAGTTGCAGAGAGACTAGATTTGGATGTTCGAATGGACCTTGTACTAGAAGATCCTGTCTCAAAGGTAGCTTCCATGGTGGAGCCGATGACATATTCACCAGGTCTGCATACCAAGTCCTGCGTGGCCATGCAGGAGCTATTAGAATCACTGAGGCCTTCTCCTGTTTGATCCTGGCTACAAGCCTGGGAAGGAGAGGGAACAGTGGAAACACATAAGCTAGATTGAACGACCAAGGCTCTACCAATGCATCCACTAGTGTCGCCTTGGGATCCCTGGATCTGGACCCGTAGCGAGGAACCTTGGAGTTCTGACGAGACGCCATCAGATCCATATCTGGAGTGCCCCATAGTTGAGTTAACTGGGCAAAGACCTCCGGGTGGAGTTCCCACTCCCCCGGATGGAAAGTCTGACGACTCAAATAATCCGCCTCCCAGTTGTCTGGGATGTGAATTGCAGATAGATGGCAGGAGTGATCCTCCGCCCATTTGATGATCTTGGACACCTCTCTCATCGCCAAGGAACTCTTTGTTCCCCCCTGATGATTGATGTACGCTACAGTCGTCATGTTGTCCGACTGATATCTTATGAATCTGGCCTTCGCTAGTTGAGGCCAAGCCAGGAGCGCATTGAATATCGCTCTCAGTTCCAAAATGTTTATCGGGAGAAGAGACTCTTCCCGAGACCATAGACCCTGAGCTTTCAGGGAGTCCCAGACCGCGCCCCAGCCTAAGAGACTGGCGTCGGTCGTGACAATGACCCACTCTGGTCTGCGGAAACTCATTCCCTGAGACAGGTGATCCTGAGTCAACCACCAGCGGAGTGAGTCTCTGGTTACCTGGTCTACTTGAATCTGGGGAGACAAGTCTGCATAATCCCCATTCCACTGTTTGAGCATGCACAGTTGCAATGGTCTTAGATGAATTCGAGCAAAAGGAACCACGTCCATTGCTGCAACCATTAATCCTATTACCTCCATGCACTGAGCTATGGAAGGCTGAGGAATAGACTGAAGAACTTGACAAGCGTTTAGAAGCTTTAACTTTCTGACCTCTGTCAGAAAAATCTTCATTTCTACAGAATCTATTATTGTTCCCAGAAAGGGAACCCTTGTGGACGGGGACAGGGAACTCTTCTCTATGTTCACCTTCCACCCGTGAGACCTGAGAAAGGCTAAAACAACGTCTGTATGAGCCCTTGCTTTGGAAGGGGACGACGCTTGGATTAGAATGTCGTCTAGGTAAGGTGCTACAGCAATGCCCCTCGGCCTTAGAACCGCTAGAAGGGACCCTAGTACCTTTGTGAAAATTCTGGGAGCAGTGGCTAAACCGAATGGAAGAGCCACGAACTGGTAATGTTTGTCCAGAAAGGCGAGCCTCAGGAACTGATAATGATCTTTGTGGATAGGAAAATGCAGGTACGCATCCTTTAAGTCCACGGTAGTCATATATTGACCCTGGATTGTTGGTAAAATCGTCCGAATGGTTTCCATTTTGAATGATGGAACTCTGAGGAATTTGTTTAGAATTTTTAAATCCAGAATTGGCCTGAATGTTCCCTCTTTTTTGGGAACTACAAACAGGTTTGAGTAAAAACCCAGACCTTGTTCTGCTGTTGGAACTGTGGTTATCACTCCCATTTTTAATAGGTCTCCTACGCAATGTAAGAATGCCTGTCTCTTTATCTGGTCTGAAGATAAGCGAGACATGTGGAACCTTCCCCTTGGAGGAAGTTCCTTGAACTCTAGAAGATACCCCTGAGAGACTATTTCTAGTGCCCAGGGATCCGGAACATCTCTTGCCCAAGCCTGAGCAAAGAGAGAAAGTCTGCCCCCTACTAGATCCGGTCCCGGATCGGGGGCTACCCCTTCATGCTGTCTTGGTAGCAGCAGCAGGCTTCTTGGCCTGTTTACCCTTGTTCCAGCCTTGCAATGGTTTCCATGCTGGTTTAGGCTGGGAAGTGTTACCCTCTTGTCTAGAGGCTGCAGAGTTAGGAGCCGGTCCGTTCCTGAAATTGCAAAAAGAACGAAAATTAGATTTGTTCTTAGCCTTGAAAGGCCTATCCTGTGGGAGGGCATGGCCCTTTCCCCCAGTGATGTCTGAAATAATCTCCTTCAATTCTGGCCCGAAAAGGGTCTTACCTTTGAAAGGAATATTAAGCAATTTTGTTTTGGACGACACATCCGCCGACCAAGATTTTAGCCAAAGCGCCCTACGCGCCACTATTGCAAAACCTGAATTTTTCGCCGCTAATTTTGCCAATTGAAAAGCGGTATCCAAAATAAATGAATTAGCCAACTTTAGTGCGTGAATTCTGTCCATGACTTCATCATATGGAGTCTCCTTTTGGAGCGAATTTTCTAGTTCCTCGAACCAAAAAGACGCCGCCGTGGTGACAGGAATGATGCACGAAATTGGTTGAAGAAGGAAACCTTGCTGAACAAATATCTTTTTAAGCAATCCTTCCAATTTTTTATCCATAGGATCTTTGAAAGCGCAACTGTCCTCAATCGGAATAGTTGTGCGCTTGGCTAATGTTGAAACTGCCCCCTCTACCTTAGGGACCGTTTGCCATGCGTCCCTTCTGGGGTCGACAATGGGGAACATTTTCTTAAATATAGGAGGTGGAACAAAAGGAACACCTGGCTTCTCCCACTCCTTAGTCACTATGTCCGCCACCCTCTTGGGTATCGGAAAGGCATCAGCGTGCACAGGGACCTCTAAGAATTTGTCCATTTTGCACAACTTCTCTGGAATCACCAAAGAGTCACAATCATCAAGAGTAGCTAGCACCTCCTTAAGCAGGGCGCGGAGATGTTCTAGCTTAAATTTAAATGCCACGATATCAGGTTCTGCCTGCTGAGAAATTTTTCCTGAATCAGAAATTTCTCCCTCAGACAGACCCTCCCTCACTGCCAATTCAGATTGATGTGAGGGTATAACAGATAAATTATCGTCAGCGCCAACTTGCTCATCCTCTGTATTTAAAACTGAGCAATCACGCTTTCTGGGAAATGCTGGCAGTTTGGATAAAAGATTTGCTATAGAATTATCCATTACTGCTGTTAATTGCTGCATAGTAACAAGCATTGGCGCGCTAGATGTACTAGGTATTGCCTACGCGGGCAAAACTGGTGTTGACACAGAAGGAGAGGATGATGAACTATCCCCACTACCTTCATTTGAAGAATCATCTGGGGCAACCTTATTAAATGTGAAAGTACTGTCCTTACTTTGTTTGGACGCCATGGCACAATTTGCACATACATTTAAAGGGGGAACCACCTTGGCTTCCATACACACAGAACATATGCTATCTGAAGGTACAGACATGTTAGACAGATTTAGGCAGGCAATTAATGCAATAAATACGATTTTAAGCAAAACCGTTACTGTCTCTTTAAATAATAAAAGAGCCCACTTTATTTCTGAATGTTTGAAAAACTATCAAGGAAATATCCGATTTTTATAAAATTTACACCCCAGTGTCTTAATGCTTTGAGAGTATTGCACACCAAATTTCAAGTCTCTAAACCCTTAAATGAGCAAACCGGAGCTAATAGTTCAATTTACCGGTTTAAACACACTACAGTCCCTGCCACAGACTTTGCTGCGGCTTTTACCTTCCTTAGGGGTTATTCACCACAGAAATAAGCCTTCCGGAGTCCGTTTCTCAGCCACAGGACCCTCTCACATGAAGCTGCATGCACTGCCTTTAGAAGTAACTGCGAAAATGAGGCCTCCTCCCTCTGCATACCAGAGTGAAGGGGCCTTTCTGACTAGATTAGGCGTCTAAACAACTGCCAGGCGTAATAAAAACGTTCCCAAAAGTGTTTCAAAGTTCACAAAACACTCCAAATGACATATAAATATGATATAAACAAATCAATTTAGCCCACAATAGTGTCAACCAGCATAGAGCCCAATTTATAAGCCTTAATTCTGTTACGGAGTCTAAGAAAATGGCTTACCGATCCCATAAGGGAAAACTGACAGTCTTCTAGCATTACTATGTCTTGTTAGAAAAGAGACTGGTCATACCTGGAGAAGATAAGTCTGCAAACTGTTCCCCCCAACTGAAGTTCTCTGGTCTCAACAGTCCTGCGTGGGAACAGCAATGGATTTTAGTTACTGGTGCTAAAATCATACTCCTCTTTTAACAGAACTCTTCATCACTTTCTGTTGTAGAGTAAATAGTACAAACCGGCACTATTTTAAAATAACAAACTTTTGATAGAAGAAATAAAACTACAACTAACACCACATACTCTTTACCATCCCCGTGGAGATGCTACTTGTTCAGAGCGGCAAAGAGAATGACTGGGGGGCGGAGCCAGAGGGGGGGCTATATGGACAGCTTTTGCTGTGTGCTCTCTTTTTACCATTTCCTGTAGGGATAAGAGAATATCCCACAAGTAAGGATGAAACCGTGGACCCGACACACCAATGTAGGAGAAAAATGCTTCCCAGTTGTCCACTCCTGGGATGTAGATTGCTGACAGATAACAAGAGTGGACCTCCGCCCATCGAATTATCTTGGATACTTCTGTCATCACTAGGGAACTCCTCGTTCCCCCCCAATGATTGATATAAGCCACAGTTGTGATGTTGTCTGACTGGAATCTGATGAATTTGGCTGAATCCAACTGAGGCCATGCCTGAAGCGCATTGAAAATTGCTCTCAATTCCAGAATATTGATTGGAAGTAGAGACTCCACCTGAGTCCAAACACCCTGAGCCTTCAGGGAATTCCAGACTGCACCCCAGCCCAGTAGGCTGGCGTCCGTTTTCACTATCACCCACGAGGGTCTGCAGAAACACTTCCCCTGGGACAGATGATCCGGCGACAACCACCAAAGAAGAGAGTCGGAGGAGGAGATAAATTTGCATAGTCCCCATTCCACTGTCCGAGCATGCACAGCTGCAGTGGTCTGAGATGAAAATGAGCAAACAGAATGATGTCCATTGCCGCCACCAACAATCCAATTACCTCCATACACTGAGCTACTGATGGCCGAGGATTGGACTGAAGGGCTCGGCATGCACGTAGAATTTTTGACTTTCTGACCTCCGTCAGAAATATTTTCAGGTCTACAGAATTTCCCAAGAAGAGAACCCTTGTCCGTGGAACTAGTGAACTCTTTTCTAGGTTCACCTTCCATCCGTGAGTTCTCAGAAAGGACAACACTGTGTCTGTATGAGACCTTGTCAGATGATAAGTTGATGCCTGAATCAAAATATCATCCAGATAAGGCGCCACTGCTATGCCCTGTGGCTTGAGAACCGCCAGAAGGGACCCTAGAACCTTCGTGTAGATCCTGGGTGCTGTGGCCAACCCGAAGGGAAGAGCCACGAACTGAAAATGTTTGTCCAGGAAGGCAAACCTTAGGAACTGATGATGATCCTTGTGGATAGGAATATGAAGGTATGCATCCTTCAAGTCCACGGTAGCCATATATTGACCCTCCTGGATCATTGGTAAAATTGTTCGGATGGTCTCCATCTTGAAGGATGGAACACTGAGAAACTTGTTGAGACTCTTGAGGTCTAAAATAGGTCTGAACGTTACCTCTTTTTTGGGAAACACGAAAAGATTTGAGTAAAATCCCTGTCCCTGTTCTAATCTTGGAACGGGACAAATTACTCCCATAGTAGAGAGGTCTTTTACACAACGTAAGAACGCCTCTCTTTTTATCTGGTTTACAGACAACTGTGAAAGAAGAAATCTCCCTCTTTGGAGAAAATTTTTGAATTCCAGTTATACCCGTTGGTCACGATTTCCAGTGCCCAGGGATCCTGAACATCTCTTACCCAAGCCTGGGTAAAGAAAGAAAGTCTGCCCCCTACTAGATCAGGATCGGGGGCCGTCCCTTCATGCTGTCTTTGTAGCAGCAACGGTCTTCTTCGGTTGCTTAGCCTTGTTCCAAGCCTGGTTGGGTCTCCAGACGGACTTGGCCTGAGTAAAATTCCCTTCCTGCTTTGTGAAGGAAGAGGAAGAAGAGGGTACTCCTTTAAAATTTCGAAAGGAACGAAAATTATTTTGTTTACCCTTCATTTTAACAGACTTATCCTAAGGTAGAGCGTGACCTTTACCTCCAGTAATGTCAGAAATGATTTCCTTCAACTCAGGCCCAAATAGGGTCTTCCCCTTGAAAGGAATAGCTAAGAGCTTTGATTTAGATGACACATCAGCAGACCACGATTTTAACCATAACGCTCTATGCGCTAAAATGGCAAATCCTGCATTTTTCGCCGCCAACTTAGCAATTTGAAAGGCGACATCTGTAATAAAAGAATTAGCTAGCTTGAGAGCCCTAATTCTATCTAAAATGTCCTCTAAAGGGGTCTCAACCTTCAGAGACTCTTCTAGAGCATCAAACCAAAAAGCTGCTGCAGTAGTAACTGGAACAATGCAAGCTGTTGGTTGTAAAAGGAAACCCTGATTAATAAGTAATTTATTTAGAAGACCCTCTAACTTCTTATCCATATGGTCTTTGAAAGCAAAACTGTCCTCAATAGGAATAGTTGTACGCTTAGCCAGGGTAGATATAGCTCCCTCCACCTTAGGGACAGTCTGCCAAGAGTAACGATTGGTGTCTGATATGGGATACATTTTCTTGAAATTAGGAGGAGAGAACGGTATACCCGGTCTGTCCCATTCCTTCTTTATAATTTCCAAAATTCTTTTAGGAACCGGAAAAACATCAGTGTAAGTAGGTACCTCTAGATATTTGTCCATTTTACACAATTTCTCTGGTGGAATCACAACAGGGTCACAGTCATCCAGAGTCGCTAAAACCTCCCTAAGTAACAGGCGGAGGTGTTCCAGCTTAAATTTAAAGGACATAACGTCCGAATCTATCTGAGGTAACATACTTCCTGGGTCTGAAAGTTCTCCCTCAGACAACTATTCCCTGACCCCCCAACTCAGAGCCCTGTGAGAGTACATCGGAAATAGCCAACAAAGCATCAGAGGACTCAGTATTCACATTAATTTCTGTCCTACTGTGTTTACCCTGTAACACTGGTAACTTAGATAATACCTCTGTAAGGGTAGTTGATATAATGAAGAAATGAGCCTGGGGTGGGTGGGAGGGAAACTATCTTCCATAGGCTACCTGTTGTTTGCATAGCAGTGGAACAGCTGAGATGTATGTCTATTTTCTTTTAAAACTGGGGTAGATATGCTTTAAAATCAGGCTGAAGGAGAGAGATATATTAGCGTCAGATTGGCCTGCAAAAGTTTAAAGGAATGGGGAGGTTATACCTATGGACATTTGAGCTAAGGGTCATTTAAGCAAACATAGGGAAAGTTGAAAATTACAGAGATAAGACAGAGGTATTCATGTAGGGGAATAAACCATTAAACAAAGTACAAAAAGAAGATATATTGGCCTTAACTAGTTAAACTAACTTTTAACATAATGGTCAGACATGATGGTGATAAAATATGCATTTAAAATTATAAAAACAAACAAAAATATAAAATAAAAATAAAACACAATACATATAGCAATACACACATCAGAAAATAACAGGGTAGGTAAAATTAAATGAAAGAACTATCTTCCATAGGCTACCTGTTTGCATAGCACTAATTTCTTAGTGCCATCCTTTAGGAATTATATAGTATACATCAGCAGTATAAGCATGGAGAAGCAGCCCCTACAAAATAAGCATATAGACCCCAGCAGTACAGTAGAGCAGGTTCCCAGGCAGACTGACACTGTGGGAACGTACAGCAGACATCAGCAGTATAAGCATGGAGCAGCAGCCCCTACAAAATAAGCACATAGACCCCAGCAGTACAGTAGAGCAGGTTCCCAGGCAGACTGACACTGTGGGAACGTACAGCAGATATCAGCGAGGCTGTACATGAACCTGTCCTCATGCACACCGTGTAAGGGCAACAAACGCAGCAACACCGGCTCCTTAGAGACACTGCAGAATAATTTTCACTAAAAAATTCTCATTGCGACTTCCGGTGGACGGAGCTAACGGCTGGCAGCAGAGGAGAAGAGCTCTGCAATTCAGAGCGTTAAAATCTATGCATCTCGCATCCAGCCGCATTTCCCACGACGCTGCCTTGTTGGGCTACTTGCCCTGTAAACCCCAACTGACCAATATTGTGAAGGGCCGGAGATCGCCCTTGCCCCGGGAGGACACTAAAACTGCGCAATACTGCGTGAAAACAGACCACTCACGGGCGCCATCTTGGAGGAACCCTCCCTTCTGCACCAACTGCACCGGCTCAGACGGAGCCCAAAGAAAGCAGCATATGCCCCTGGGAAGGCCACGGGGGACCACACATACCTCTGCAACACAGGAGATACACCAAGGCTGAAACAGCCATTTACAAACAGCTGCTACAGGAGGCCGGTAAGAAGCTTGTGTAACAAACATCTCGTGGGAAGCATACACGACCAGTAAAAAACAAAAACATTCTAACACTGCCTTATTATCACATAAATACATATTGGGCAGCTTTTATATAGAGACATTGCCGAGGAAATCTGTTATATGTTACATTTGGGCCCAAGTCTTCATTACCACTAGTTTGCATAGAAGTGCATGTCAATAAAAAAAGACTCCTTGTTGCATATCATACCTTTCTGGTGTTAAACTCAGTGGGCCTGCCATGTACTTCAAAGGACACATATACCTATATCTCTGGGGCCTAAATTAAATTAATACACTAAGAATCCTATCAACTTGGCATTGAAAAGTTGTGGAGAGACCCAGCACCCTACTACCAAGCAGCCTGCAGCTGTAATAACTAAGGCCTATATCACCATCTTGTGGTCTCTGAGATATTGCATTTGATATTTTTTGTTGTTGAATACCACCTAGCAGAGAATTTTTGTATGAGGTTAGATCCGTATTTCTCATCTGCTCCCAACTCTTTGGCGGGAAAGATGACCTCTAGAAATAAACAACTGGATAAAAGAAAGGCTATTGCTGAAATACATGCAGAATCCCGCCTTCCCCCAAGGCCCCAGACCCTGCTATCATGGACTCATCTATTTTGCTCCAGGAGCTTAAATCCTTCTTTCTACCGAAAATGGAGTCCCTTCAGGCAGGGGTGGACACCCTTGCCAGCGAGGTTAGCCAGTTTTCCACAAGAATCACGCAAGCAGAACAGCGAATATCTGACGTAGAAGATAGACAAGAATCAACAACTGTATCAGTGAGACAGCTCTTACGCCAGAATCGGGCACTACAGAAGAATGTGGAAGACCTCGAGAACCGTAGCTGAAGAAATAACCTCTGAGTAGTAGGGGTCCCTGAAACTATAAAAGGCAAAGACTTACTGGAATTCACGGCACTGATGCTTCCCAAAGCACTAAAAATAAATCCAGACTCACCGCATAGGCCCAGACAATGGCCTTGAAACATCCAACTCCGCCAAGTAATTTTTAAGTGCCTCAATTATCAGAAAAAGCTTGCACTGCTACGGGCATACCGTGCCCACAAGGGAGATCTGATATTTGAGGGAAAAAATCTCTTGATCTTTCAGGATTTCTCTGCAGAGGTGACCAAGCTGCGAAAGGACTTTGACCCCCTGTGTTCCCGCTTGTATAAGGAGGGGAGACAGGCCTTCCTGCTTTATCCAGCTAAGTTGAGGTTACAGACGCAAAATGGAAGCAGGTTTTTCCGTACTCCTAAAGAACTACAAGCTTACTTGGATGCAGAAGATCAAGGTGATGTCCGCTGAGCAAAGGAAAACAATACCTCAGCCATCTCCATTTTCTTATGGAGAGATTAACACTACAACGACCTATTAAGCTCATGCACGTGAATTTACAGAGGAGTGAGCACTGATTGGCTAAACTGCAAGTCTGTCAAAAGAACTGAAATAAGGGGGCAGTCTGCAGAAGTTTAGATACAAGGTAATTACAGAGGTAAAACGTGTATAATTATAACTTTGTTGGTTGTGCAAAACTGGGTAAAGGAGGCACTGAACCCAAATTTTTTCTTTCGTGATTCAGATAGAGCATGCAATTTTAAGCAACTCTAATTTACTCCTATGATCAAATTTTCTTCATTCTCTTGGTATCTTTATCTGAAATGCAAGAATGTAAGTTTAGATGCCGGACCATTTTTTGGTGAACACCTGGGTTGTTCTTGCTGATTGGTGGATAAATTCACCCACCAATAAACATAATGCTGTCCAGCTTAGATGCCTTCTTTTTCAAATAAAGATAGCAAGAGAACAAAGAAAAATTGATAATAGGAGTAAATTAGAAAGTTGCTTAAATTGCATGCTCTATCCGAATCATGAAAGAAAAAAAATTTGGGTTCAGCGTCCCTTTAAAAGGGATTATCTATCTTTTAAAACAACAGAAAATCTGTTGTTGATTGTCCTAAGAAATAGTAAGAAAATATGTATTTTATACAGGACAACATAAGTTGCAACAGACATTAGCAGAAAATCTCACTATGAGAGAATTATATAAATTTACCCATATACATCAAATATGGTAGCATGAAAAACATAATTTATGTAAGAACTTACCTGATAAATTCATTTCTTTCATATTAGCAAGAGTCCATGAGCTAGTGACGTATGGGATATACATTCCTACCAGGAGGGGCAAAGTTTCCCAAACCTCAAAATGCCTATAAATACACCCCTCACCACACCCACAATTCAGTTTAACGCATAGCCAAGAAGTGGGGTGATAAGAAAAAAGTGCGAAAGCATAAAAAATAAGGAATTGGAATAATTGTGCTTTATACAAAAAATCATAACCACCACAAAAAGGGTGGGCCTCATGGACTCTTGCTAATATGAAAGAAATGAATTTATCAGGTAAGTTCTTACATAAATTATGTTTTCTTTCATGTAATTAGCAAGAGTCCATGAGCTAGTGACGTATGGGATAATGACTACCCAAGATGTGGATCTTCCACGCAAGAGTCACTAGAGAGGGAGGGATAAAATAAAAAGACAGCCAATTCCGCTGAAAATAATCCACACCCAAAAAAAGTTTAAATTTTATAATGAAAAAAACTAAAATTATAAGCAGAAGAATCAAACTGAAACAGCTGCCTGAAGTACTTTTCTACCAAAAACTGCTTCAGAAGAAGAAAACACATCAAAATGGTAGAATTTAGTAAAAGTATGCAAAGAAGACCACGTTGCTGCTTTGCAAATCTGATCAACCGAAGCTTCATTCCTAAACGCCCAGGAAGTAGAAACTGACCTAGTAGAATGAGCTGTAATTCTTTGAGGCTGAGTTTTACCCGACTCAACATAAGCATGATGAATTAAAGATTTCAACCAAGATGCCAAAGAAATGGCAGAGGCCTTCTGACCTTTCCTAGAACCGGAAAAGATAACAAATAGACTAGAAGTCTTTCGTAAATTCTTAGTAGCTTCAACATATTTCAAAGCTCTAACTACATCCAAAGAATGCAATGATCTCTCCTTAGAATTCTTAGGATTAGGACACAATGAAGGAACCACAATTTCTCTACTAATGTTGTTAGAATTCACAACCTTAGGTAAAAATTTAAAAGAAGTTCGCAACACCGCCTTATCCTGATGAAAAATCAGAAAAGGAGACTCACAAGAAAGAGCAGATAATTCAGAAACTCTTCTAGCAGAAGAGATGGCCAAAAGAAACAAAACTTTCCAAGAAAGTAATTTAATGTCCAATGAATGCATAGGTTCAAACGGAGGAGCTTGAAGAGCCCCCAGAACCAAATTCAAACTCCAAGGAGGAGAAATTGACTTAATAACAGGTTTTATACGAACCAAAGCTTGTACAAAACAATGAATATCAGGAAGATTAGCAATCTTTCTGTGAAAAAGAACAGAAAGAGCAGAGATTTGTCCTTTCAAGGAACTTGCAGACAAACCTTTATCCAAACCATCCTGAAGAAACTGTAAAATTCTCGGAATTCTAAAAGAATGCCAGGAAAAATGATGAGAAAGACACCAAGAAATGTAAGTCTTCCAGACTCGATAATATATCTTCCTAGATACAGATTTACGAGCCTGTAACATAGTATTAATCACAGAGTCAGAGAAACCTCTTTGACTAAGAATCAAGCAATCAATCTCCATACCTTTAAATTTAAGGATTTGAGATCCTGATGGTAAAAAGGACCTTGCGACAGAAGGTCCGGTCTTAACTGAAGAGTCCACGGTTGGCAAGAGGCCATCCGGACAAGATCCGCATACCAAAACCTGTGAGGCCATGCTGGAGCCACCAGCAGAACAAACGAGCATTCCTTCAGAATCTTGGAGATTACTCTTGGAAGAAGAACTAGAGGCGGAAAGATATAGGCAGGATGATACTTCCAAGGAAGTGACAATGCATCCACTGCTTCCGCCTGAGGATCCCTGGATCTGGACAGATACCTGGGAAGTTTCTTGTTTAGATGAGAAGCCATCAGATCTATTTCTGGAAGTCCCCACATTTGAACAATCTGAAGAAATACCTCTGGGTGAAGAGACCATTCGCCCGGATGTAACGTTTGGCGACTGAGATAATCCGCTTCCCAATTGTCTATACCTGGGATATGAACCGCAGAAATTAGACAGGAGCTGGATTCCGCCCATACCAGTATTCGAGATACTTCTTTCATAGCCAGAGGACTGTGAGTCCCTCCTTGATGATTGATATATGCCACAGTTGTGACATTGTCTGTCTGAAAACAAATGAACGATTCTCTCTTCAGAAGAGGCCATGACTGAAGAGCTCTGAAAATTGCACGGAGTTCCAAAATATTTATTGGTAATCTCACCTCCCGAGATTCCCAAACCCCTTGTGCTGTCAGAGACCCCCAAACAGCTCCCCAACCTGTCAGACTTGCATCTGTTGAAATTACAGTCCAGGTCGGAAGAACAAAAGAAGCCCCCTGAACTAAACGATGGTGATCTGTCCACCACATCAGAGAGTGTCGTACAATCGGTTTTAAAGATATTAATTGAGATATCTTTGTGTAATCCCTGCACCACTGGTTCAGCATACAGAGCTGAAGAGGTCGCAAGTGAAAACGAGCAAAGGGGATCACGTCCGATGCAGCAGTCATAAGACCTAGAATTTCCATGCATAAGGCTACCGAAGGGAATGATTGAGACTGAAGGTTTCGACAAGCTGAGATCAATTTTAGACGTCTCTTGTCTGTCAGAGACAGAGTCATGGACACTGAATCTATCTGGAAACCTAAAAAGGTTACCCTTGTCTGAGGAATCAATGAACTTTTCGGTAAATTGATCCTTCAACCATGATCTCGAAGAAACAACACAAGTCGACTCGTATGAGATTCTGCTAAATGTGAAGACTGAGCAAGTACCAAGATATCGTCCAAATAAGGAAATACCACAATACCCTGTTCTCTGATTACAGACAGAAGGGCACCGAGAACCTTTGTAAAAATTCTTGGAGCTGTTGCTAGGCCAAACGGCAGAGCCACAAACTGGTAATGCTTGTCTAGGAAAGAGAATCTCAGAAACTGATAGTGATCTGGATGAATCGGAATATGCAGATATGCATCCTGTAAATCTATTGTGGACATATAATGCCCTTGCTGAACAAAAGGCAGGATAGTCCTTATAGTTACCATTTTGAATGTTGGTATCCTTACATAACGATTCAATATTTTTAGATCCAGAACTGGTCTGAAGGAATTCTCCTTCTTTGGTACAATGAAGAGATTTGAATAAAACCCCAGCCCCTGTTCCAGAACTGGAACTGGCATAATTACTCCAGCCAACTCTAGATCTGAAACACATTTCAGAAATGCTTGAGCCTTCGCTGGATTTACTGGGACAAGGGAAAGAAAAAATCTCTTTGCAGGAGGACTTATCTTGAAGCCAATTCTGTACCCTTCTGAAACAATGTTCTGAATCCAAAGATTGTGAATTGAATTGATCCAAATTTCTTTGAAAAATCGTAATCTGCCCCCTACCAGCTGGGCTGGAATGAGGGCCGCACCTTCATGTGGACTTGGGAGCTGGCTTTGGTTTCCTAAAAGGCTTGGATTTATTCCAGACTGGAGATGGTTTCCAAACTGATACCGCTCCTGTGGGTGAAGGATCAGGCTTTTGTTCCTTATTGTGACGAAAGGAACGAAAACGATTATTAGACCTAAATTTACCTTTAGATTTTTTATCCTGTGGTAAAAAAGTTCCTTTCCCTCCAGTAACAGTTGAGATAATAGAATCCAACTGAGAACCAAATAATTTATTACCCTGGAAAGAAAGGGAAAGCAAAGTTGACTTAGAAGACATATCAGCATTCCAAGTTTTAAGCCATAAAGCTCTTCTAGCTAAAATAGCTAGAGACATATACCTGACATCAACTCTAATGATATCAAAGATGGCATCACAAATAAAGTTATTAGCATGTTGAAGAAGATTAACAATGCTATGAGAATTATGATCTGTTACTTGTTGCGCTAAAGCTTCTAACCAAAAAGTTGAAGCTGCAGCAACATCGGCTAAAGATATAGCAGGTCTAAGAAGATTACCTGAACATAAGTAAGCTTTTCTTAGAAAGGATTCAATCTTCCTATCTAAAGGATCCTTAAAGGAAGTACTATCTGCCGTAGGAATAGTAGTACGTTTAGCAAGAGTAGAGACAGCCCCATCAACCTTAGGGATTTTGTCCCAAAACTCTAATCTGTCAGATGGCACAGGATATAATTGCTTAAAACGTTTAGAAGGAGTAAATGAATTACCCAAATTATTCCATTCCCTGGAGATTACTTCAGAAATAGCATCAGAGACAGGAAAAACTTCTGGAATAACTACAGGAGATTTAAAAACCTTATTTAAACGTTTAGATTTAGTATCAAGAGGACCAGAATCCTCTATTTCTAATGCAATTAAGACTTCTTTAAGTAAAGAACGAATAAATTCCATTTTGAATAAATATGAAGATTTATCAGCATCAACCTCTGAAACAGAATCCTCTGAACCAGAGGAATCAATATCAGAATGATGATGTTCATTTAAAAATTCATCTGAAAAATGAGAAGTTTTAAAAGACCTTTTACGTTTACTAGAAGGAGGAATAACAGACATAGCCTTCTTAATGGATTTAGAAACAAAATCTCTTATGTTAACAGGAACACTCTGAGTATTAGATGTTGATGGAACAGCAACAGGTAATGTAACATTACTAAAGGAAATATTATCTGCATTAACAAGTTTGTCATGACATTCATTACAAACAACAGCTGGAGGAACAAATACCACAAGTTTACAGCAGATACACTTAACTTTGGTAGATCCAGCACCAGGCAGCGATTTTCCAGAAGTATCTTCTGACTCAGGGTCAATCTGGGACATCTTGCAATATGTAATAGAAAAAACAACATATAAAGCAAAATTGATCAAATTCCTTAAATGACAGTTTCAGGAATGGGAAAAAAATGCCAGTGAACAAGCTTCTAGCAACCAGAAGCAATAAATAATGAGACTTAAATAATGTGGAGACAATAGTGATGCCCATATTTTTTAGCGCCAAAAAAGACGCCCACATTATTTGGCGCCTAAATGCTTTTGGCGCCAAAAATGACGCCACATCCGGAACGCCGACACTTTTGGCGCAAAAAAAGTCAAAAATTACCCAACTTCCAGCGACACGTATGACGCCGGAAACAGAAAAAAAAATTTGCGCCAAAAAAGTCAGCGCCAAGAATGACGCAATAAAATGAAGCATTTGCAGCCCCCGCGAGCCTAACAGCCCACAGGGAAAAAAGTCAAATTTGAAGGTAAGAAAAAAATTGATTTATTCATATGCATTATCCCAAATATGCAACTGACTGTCTGATATAAGGAACGTTGAACATCCTGAGTCAAGGCAAATAAATGTTTGAACACATATATTTAGAACTTTATATAAAAGTGCCCAACCATAGCTTAGAGTGTCACAGAAAATAAGACTTACTTACCCCAGGACACTCATCTACATGTAGTAGAAAGCCAAACCAGTACTGAAACGAGAATCAGTAGAGGTAATGGTATATATAAGAGTATATCGTCGATCTGAAAAGGGAGGTAAGAGATGAATCTCTACGACCGATAACAGAGAACCTATGAAATAGACCCCGTAGAAGGAGATAATTGAATTCAAATAGGCAATACTCTCCTCACATCCCTCTGACATTCACTGCACGCTGAGAGGAAAACCGGGCTCCAACCTGCTGCGGAGCGCATATCAACGTAGAATCTAGCACAAACTTACTTCACCACCTCCATAGGAGGCAAAGTTTGTAAAACTGAATTGTGGGTGTGGTGAGGGGTGTATTTATAGGCATTTTGAGGTTTGGGAAACTTTGCCCCTCCTGGTAGGAATGTATATCCCATACGTCACTAGCTCATGGACTCTTGCTAATTACATGAAAGAAATAAACGTATTAAAGTGAATGTAAACTTAAAAACAGGGGCACTTTCATTCATGAAACTTTACATTGCAGTGTATTTATACAAATACCTTACTCGTTAAATGTACATACCAAAAAATACGAGATGATGATAGAGAGATATATATATGTTCCACACCGGAGTATAATAAGTGACACGCACTGACAACAGAGAAAACTCACTGAAATTACATAATTATAAAGAGAAAAGGACCGACAGCCGTCCAGCATATTATACAGATGGCTCAGTTAAAAAAAAGTCCAACAGGGAGGTACGCACCATCCGCATATGAGATGCAGAGGAAAGGGGCCAATCAAACTACAAGGCAACAGCCAAAGTCAGTCAGAGAGAAAAAGAAACGATATTGTGGCAGGAAAGCTCTCAGCTCCACCGTAGATAGATCGCAAACCTCACTGACATATTCCCTATGTCTGACCCGACCTTATGGCAGAGAATGGAAACAAGGAGCGTCTATCACAAGTAAGCCCCCAATATCTGCACACAATAAAGGCTCCTGCCCTGTGGATTCGCTGAGAAAACAAAAGCCTGGAGGAATGAGATAACCTTCATGCTGAATCTAGACTTAGGTCACAGAAAGTAGCACAAGCGACCGCAGTAGCGATCATACCCCTCATAGAAAATGTGCCGACATAAGCACACTATTGTCCCATCAGTCGCACTGCACCTGGCAGAATGAATAATGTGTAACTTGGTGTACGTGGCAATCATACATATCTACACATCGAATGAGCATCGTGCTTGATAACACCTGTTTTGTGCAGACTGTTCTGCTGCCCAGGTTGAAGACTCCTCCTGAGCTATTATAGAGGAAATGCCGCCACGGCCCTAGAGTTTAAATAGCGCAGTGATATGGAGCAGAGAGGGAGCAAATGGCGACCGTTCACTGACCCTCAAGTCTAACAGCACACACTTCCCATAAGGCTGAGATCCCAGGCTGAAAAAAAGTCTGAGGCTATTATCCCAAATAGATAATGTTGCCCTCTTGCTAGGGTCTATATTTGCCACCATAGATTATAGGTTCCTTAGAGAGAGACCTCTAGATCCTTTAATAAATACCTCTATAGAGATAGCTGGTGCCCACCAGTACACCTTCTGTCCTGTCCCAGAGAAATCTTCCCAAGTATATAAAGAAAATTGGGACTTACCTCCAGGTTCATTGCTGCGACGCAGACACAGCACATCCAGGTCTGACAGATCCATCCAGACTTCTGAAAGGGACCTGAGTAGAAAGGAAAAGAAAATTTATGCTTACCTGATAAATTTATTTATTTTTTGACACAATGAGTCCACAAATCATCTTAACTACTAATGGGATATTCACCTCCTGGTCAGCACGAGGCGGCAAAGAGCACCACAGCAGAGCTGATAAATATCACCTCCATTCACTCCCAACCCAGTCATTTGACCGAAGTTAAGGAAAGAAAGGAAAAGCCAAGGTGCTGAGGTGTCTGAAGTTTACAATAACCCACAACCTGTCTTACAAGAACAGGGCGGGCCATGGACTCATCGTGTCAAAAAAGAAATAAATTTATCAGGTAAGCATACATTTTCTTTTCTTTTTTATGACACGAGTCCACAGATCATCTTAATTACTAATGGGATTCAATACCCAAGCTAGAGTACACAGATGATACGGGATAAACAAGACAGGGAACCTAAACGGAAGGCACCACTGCATGAAGAACCTTTCTTCCCAAAAAAACAGCCTCAGCCTAAGAAAAGGTAAAACTGTAAATCACGGACCACGTCCAAATTGTGCAGACATCTTTCCTACTAAAAAAAGGATTAGGATACAAGGAGAGAACAACAATCTCCTGATCAACAACCTTAGGGGAAAAAAAAAAAAACTAATTTAGTATGTAAAACTTCCTTATTTGAATGGAAAATAAGGTAAGGAGACTCATACTGCAATGCAGAGAGCTCTGACACTCTACGAGTAGAAGAAATAAAACTTTCCAAGATAACCATGAAATATCTAAGGAATTCTTAGGACCAAACGAAGCCCCTGGAAGAACTAAAATCAGACTCCATGGGGGAGTAACTGAAGTTGAACACAGGCCTGACAAAATGATTATACATCTGGAACATCCACCAGACATTTGTGTAACAAAATTAGATAAGGTCGAGACCTGACCCTCTAGGTCAAATTTATAGAACTTTGAAAAAGTGTGAAGAGAGGACCAAGTTGCAGCCTTGCAAATCTGTTCCATAGAAGCTTCATATATAAATGCCCATGAGAAAACAACAACCCTCATGTAATGAGCCGTAACTATCTCTGGAGGCTGCTGTCCAGCAGACTCATATGCAAAACGTATGACACTCTACAGTGTAGATAAACTCTTTCTCCAATCCGACTTGGACAAAAGACAAAAATCTAGGAATCGTAACTCTACTCCATGAGTAGCCTTTGGATTCCCACCAATAGAGATATATACGCCCTGATGGTAAGTCCTTCTAGATACAAGCTTATGAGCCTGAATCATGGTCTGACCGAGTCAGAAAAAAACCCGCTTAATAAAATTAAGCGTTCAATCTCTGAGCAGACAGCTTCAGAGAAAAACTAGAGTTTGGTGAAGGAAGGGTCCTCAATTAGAAGGTCCTTTCTTAACAGAAGTCTCCAAGATGGCAGTGACATGTCCACCAGGTCTGCATACCAATTCCTGCGAGGCCAAGCAGGTGCAATGAGAATTACCGATGGCCCTTCCTACTTGCTTTGAGCAATAACCCGAAGAAGAAATCAAACGGATGAAAAAGATATGCTAGACTGAAGGTTCAAGGAACCGCCAGAGCATAGTGGGGGTCCCTGACCTCGACCCGTATCATGGGAGCTTGGCATTCTGTCGATGCCATGAGATCTAATTCCTGCTGATCCCTCTTGAGAATCAGGCTGGAGAACACTTCAGGATGGAGTAATGTTGTCCGACTAGAACCTAATAAATTGGACAGAGACTAACTGAGGTCCAGCCAGAAGAGCGTTGAAAATCGCTCTCAGTTCCAGGAAGTCTATGGAAAGAACAGACTCTGACTGAGCCCAAACTCCCTGAACTCTTAGGGAACCACAGACTGTTCCCCACCCTAGCAGGCTGGTGATTGTTGTCACAATCACCCAAAATGGTCTGAGAAAGCAGGATCCCTGGAAGAAATGATCCAGAGACAACCGCCATTAAAGACAATCCCTTGTCTCCTACGCCAGTAGTATTTGAGGAGACAAATCCGTCAAATCTCAGTTCAATAGCCTGAACATGCTTAACTGTAGATGTCTGAGGTGGGAACCAAGTAAACGGGATGATGTACATTGCCGCCACCAGCAGCCCGATTACCTCCTGCACTGGGCCACTGATGGCCGAGGAATGGACTAAAGCACTGGACAAGAATCGATAATCTTTGATTTCATGACCTCTGTCAGAAAAAACTTAATTGATAGGGAAACTGTTATATTTCCCAAGAAAGTTACTCTTGTATTAGGGACTAAGGAACTCTTTTCCAACATTATCTTCCACCCGAGATACCATAATGTCCGTGAATGGATCTTGCCTGTCGTAAGAATAGCGCCTGGACTGGGATATCGTCCAGATAGGACGCCACTGCAATGTCCCATAACTGAAGCACCACTAACAGCGATCCCAGAACCTTTGTGAAAATTCTGGGAGCTATGGCAAGACCGAATGGAAGAGCCACAATTGGAAGAGTTTGTCTAGAAAGGCAAGTCTTAGGAACTTGAAATGATCCCTATAAAATGGGAACATGCAGGTACATGTCCTTTAAAACCACTGTCATAAACTGACTCTCTTTGATCAAAGGAAGAATGGAACGAATAGTTTCCATCCTGAAGGACGGTAGTTTAAGAAATTTGTTTAGACTCTTACGATCTAAAATTGGCCTGAAAATTCCCTTATCCTTGGGAATCACGAACAGATTTGAATAAAATCCAGACCCTGTTTCTGTATCGGATAGGAACAATCACTTGCAGGTCGGAGAGGTCTCCTACACAGTGTAAGAACGCTTCTCTAGTTCGTATCCCTGGGGCACTATTTCTATTGCCCGGGGATCCTGAACATCTCGAACCTGAGCGAAGAAAAAAAAAAAGTCTGCTCCCTACAAGATCCGGTCCTGGATCAGGGGCAGGCCCTTCATGCTGTCTTCAGTTCAGCAGCAGGTTTCTTGGATTGTCTCCCTTATTCCAAGACTGATTGGAAAAGGAGGAATTTCCCTTGAAATTTTGCAAGGAACGAAAAATACTCTGTCGTCCTCTTTGTTTGTTTGTTTTTTTCCCACTTATCCGGAGGATGAAGATGACCTTTACCTCCCGAAATATCAGGGATAATTTCCATCAAGCCAGGTCCAAACAAGGTCTTCCCCTTGTAAGGAATTGCTAAAAGCTTAGGCTTAGAGGTCACATCCGCAGACCAAGGTCTTAACCCTAAGGCTCTGCAATATGCCGCCGCACTAGAGCCGGTAGCAAAACCCATAACTGGCTGCCATTGTGAGCCCTGATGTACATACATCCTATAGAGTAACCTCTCTTGCTCATAGGATCTTTGAAAGAACAACTATCTTTTATAGGAATAGTATTTCTCTTAGCCAAGGAGGAAAAGGTTCCTTCCACCTTGGGGACTGTTTGCCAAGCCCCCTTAACATAGTTGGCTATGGAAAACATCTTTGAGTCATTAGCAATGATGTCAGAAGCTTGGTCTGGTACCGGAAACAAGTCTATCGAGGAAAAAACCTCGAAATATTTGTTCCGCTTACTGGACTTCTTAGGAGCAACAACTACCATGGAGTAGCTGTCCCCCAAGTAGCTAAAACCTCATTAAGTAACAGACAGAGGTGGTCTAGCTAACCTGAAAGAGACACCTTCAGTATCAGCAAGAGGGATAATACAGGCAGAATCTGAAACTTTCACCTTCAGATGCTACTACGGTATCCTCCTCCTCAGGCTTCTGGGAGGGGTCCCCCGAAATAGCAACAACTGCGTCAGAAACCTCGCTTACTGAATATTTGATTTTTCTCATACGCTAACTCCAACGGGAGTTTGAGAGGAAGTGCAGGGCACTTGCATGCAAGGGCGGTAAACTCTGGGACGTTTGAGAACAAAGCTGTGTTATATTGAGCATTGTTATTAGAGTCCTGAACAACGCTTTCGTTAGAAAACGTTGGCTCAGAACAAAGTTTCTCTGTATCTTAAAGTTCCTTCAATACATGAGAAACAGAAAAAAGGATTGGCAAAACAGATTGGTGGTCCCAGCTTGACATTAAGTCATATTGAGTAAGTGACACATAGTAAAACCTCTAGGTCCATGTCTAACATTAAACTGACAACATTTTAATCATCCCAAGATAAAATTTTATTATAATGCCAAAAGAACCTAAAAACGTTACTGTCTCTTTAAATAATAAAACTGTAACCTTTTTACTGGAAAAACGATTAAGTATTATTGTGTAATAACAAATTTAAAAATAAGCGTATCAACCCCTACACCTCAGCAGTCTCCGAGACTCCATTTTCCCCCAGAAAAAAGTGAGCACTTACCTCATATGCTGCAAGGCAGATTCCAGGTTTGAGAGGTCCTATCCCTCACATGGACCTGTGAATGAAGAGAAAGTCCTGAGTTAGAATCTCTCAGGTTTTCAGTGTAAGGGCAGCATCAGTATATGGGAGGCGCAGTGAGAATTGTGTCCCACAAGTTCCCATTGCTCTAAAGCCACCAAAGCTCTACTGAAGAGACTGATATGGACTACGGCTAAACCCTAGGACAAAAGCAGCACAATCCTGCACTACTTAAAAAATAATAAACTCTTGATTGAAGAATCTAATCTAACACCCGACTTTACCTCTTCCTATCACTAACGTAGGCAAAGAGAATGACTGGAGTGGGAGGGGAGGGAAGGGAGGAGCTATTTAACAGCTCTGCTGTGGTGCTCTTTGCCTCCTCCTGCTGACCAGGAGGTGAATATCCCATTAGTAATTAAGATGATCCATGGACTCATCATGTCATAAAAAAGAAAACACTGTAACAAACACTGGTTTGCCGGGTGGGGGTTAGCACAGATTGCTGGAGAGAGAACAGAGACTCTCCTGCGACCTCCAGCAGCTAACTGCTAATACTCTCACTAAAGACGATTACATGGACACAGCATTACCCCAGTCCTACTTCAAGGGAAGCTACCCATAAAAGGACTTCAATTCTTCAAAGCACTATGTTCACATTCTCCTTGTATTTATAGGCTTTTGAGGTTTGGGAAACTTTGCCTCCTCCTGGTAGGAATGTATATCCCGTTAGTAACTAGCTTGTGGACTCTCGCCACCTATATGAAAGAAAAATAAATAAATGTTGAGGTTTTGACTTACTTTGGAGCCAAAATGTATGTATCATCTACAGACACAAGAGGCCTATAAAGAGTTATGGACCCTAGTTTGGAAGTCGAATGGTGGCCCCATCATTGACAGGCGGTATATAGTCTGGGGTTGATATACCCTACAGCTAATTCTATAGGCAGTATAATGACTATCCAGTACAAGGACGGATTGTATTTGGCTCGGTACCAGCAATGCTTTGCGGCTCCAGAGAGGTAATATAATTATTAGTAACAAAAAAGTGACCGCACCACCTAATAAACGTTAAATGCTATGTTATTTGGTGGATGGGGTTTGTGTGGATTTGAATGTATCTTTGGTCTTCTCCAACGGTTTTCTAAGTAATGCCAGATTGATTATGACATAGTGTGATGTGAAACCATTAAAATACTTTGCTGAAAAAATTGCTAAGACTCATTGGCTGGGATTATTTAGTATAATATAATTATTAGTTTGACCCCAGCAGGAGTTAAACACATAGCACTGCAGGGTCACTAGTGATAAAATGACATGTACTGACAACTTATAATGATGATAAATGATCTATTGAGAGGAGTATGTAAGGGTATAGTTCTATGATTATTTGTGGGGGAATAGTACAGCATCTTTGTTTGGTTGGTCAGTTGTGCAATAGTTTGTTCTAGTATCTTTTTATCATGTTTGCTATATACCAGATTGCTCTAACTCTGCAGTACCTCTTGTTCCAGCTACCCATGACTAGTGAGATGTATACCCAAGACAAATGCATTGCAGGAAGCTGACCACCCTCTCCCACAGCTCATGAACTCTCATACCCTCAGAAATTTGTCGCCCATGTAGCAGTGCGGCTCCAGCAGGCGTCCCATACACTGGAACGCTGTGTCATTGTGACCCCAGTAGAAATCGCCCATCTGTGGAGAGAAGATAAAGAGCGACATAAGAAGGAGAATGGAGAAAACAGATACCAGGACCTGGTGCTCAGCAATAAAAGATCACCAAATAGCAGCCAAAGGCAACAGTAACCTTGCAGCTGGCATAATGGCACTGACCCAATAAGTAAGTGTGCACCTGGGGTCTCTGAGTAAAAGGAGGGTTTGCTATCTGGGGGAGATGATAGAGGGGGCTGTGTGTCTGGGTAGGAGGAGCGGTTGGTATCAGAGGGAGATGATAGAGGGGGCTGTGTGTCTGGGTAGGAGGAGCGGTTGGTATTAGAGGGAGATGATAGAGGGGGCTGTGTGTCTGGGTAGGAGGAGCGGTTGGTATTAGAGGGAGATGATAGAGGGGGCTGTGTGTCTGGGTAGGAGGAGCGGTTGGTATCAGAGGAAGATGATAGAGGGCGGCTGTGTGTCCGGGTAGGAGGAGCAGTTGGTATCAGAGGGAGATGATAGAGGGCGGCTGTGTGTCTGGGTATGAGGAGCGGTTGGTATTAGAGGGAGATGATAGAGGGCGGCTATGTGTCTGGGTATGAGGAGCGGTTGGTATCAGAGGGAGATGATAGAGGGCGGCTGTGTGTCTGGGTAGGAGGAGCGGTTGGTATCAGAGGGAGATGATAGAGGGCGGCTGTGTGTCTGGGTATGAGGAGCGGTTGGTATCAGAGGGAGATGATAGAGGGTGCTGTGTGTCTGGGTAGGAGGAGCGGTTGGTATCAGAGGGAGATGATAGAGGGGGCTGTGTGTCTGGGTAGGAGGAGCGGTTAATATCTGGGGGTGCATGATAGAGGAGGGGCTGTGTGCCTGGGTAGGAGGAGCGGTTGGTATCAGAGGGAGATGATAGAGGGGGCTGTGTGTCTGGGTAGGAGGAGCGGTTGGTATCAGAGGGAGATGATAGAGGGGGGCTGTGTGTCTGGGTAGGAGGAGCGGTTGGTATCAGAGGGAGATGATAGAGGGGGGCTGTGTGTCTGGGTAGGAGGAGCGGTTGGTATTAGAGGGAGATGATAGAGGGTGCTGTGTGTCTGGGTAGGAGGAGCGGTTGGTATTAGAGGGAGATGATAGAGGGGGCTGTTTGTCTGGGTAGGAGGAGCGGTTGGTATCAGAGAGAGATGATAGAGGGGGGCTGTGTATTTGGGTAGGAGGAGCGGTTGGTATCAGAGGGAGATGATAGAGGGTGCTGTGTGTCTGGGTAGGAGGAGCGGTTGGTATTAGAGGGAGATGATAGAGGGGGGCTGTGTGTCTGGGTAGGAGGAGCAGTTGGCATCAGAAGGAGATGATAGAGGGGGCTGTGTGTCTGGGTAGGAGGAGCGGTTGATATCTGGGGGTGCATGATAGAGGGGGGCTGTGTATTTGGGTAGGAGGAGCGGTTGGTATCAGAGGGAGAAGATAGAGGGGGCTGTGTGTCTGGGTAGGAGGAGCGGTTGGTATCAGAGGGAGAAGATAGAGGGGGCTGTGTGTCTGGGTAGGAGGAGCGGTTAGTATCAGAGGGAGATGATAGAGGGTGCTGTGTGTCTGGGTAGGAGGAGCGGTTGGTATTAGAGGGAGATGATAGAGGGGGCTGTGTGTCTGGGTAGGAGGAGCGGTTGGTATCAGAGGGAGATGATAGAGGGGGGCTGTGTGTCTGGGTAGGAGGAGCGGTTGGTATCAGAGGGAGATTATAGAGGGTGCTGTGTGTCTGGGTAGGAGGAGCGGTTGGTATCAGAAGGAGATGATAGAGGGGGCTGTGTGTCTGGGTAGGAGGAGCGGTTGGTATCAGAGGGAGATGATAGAGGGGGCTGTGTGTCTGGGTAGGAGGAGCGGTTGGTATCAGAGGGAGATGATAGAGGGGGCTGTGTGTCTGGGTAGGAGGAGCGGTTGGTATCAGAGGGAGATGATAGAGGGGGCTGTGTGTCTGGGTAGGAGGAGCGGTTGGTATCAGAGGGAGATGATAGAGGGTGCTGTGTGTCTGGGTAGGAGGAGCGGTTGGTATCAGAGGGAGATGATAGAGGGGGGCTGTGTGTCTGGGTATGAGGAGCAGTTGGTATCAGAGGGAGATGATAGAGGGGGGCTGTGTGTCTAGGTAGGAGGAGCGGTTAATATCTGGGGTCCATGATAGAGGGGGGCTGTGTTTCTAGGTAGGAGGAGAGGTTAATATCTGGGGGTGCATGATAGAGGAGGGGCTGTATGTCTGGGTATGAGGAGCGGTTGTTATCTGGGGGTGAATGATAGAGGAGGGGCTGTGTGTCTGGGTAGGAGGAGCGGTTGATATCTGGGGGTGCATGATAGAGGGGGGCTGTGTGACTAGGTATGAGGAGCGGTAAATATCTGGGGTCCATGATAGAGGGGGGCTGTGTGTTTGGGTAGGAGGAGCAGTTAATATCTGGGGGTGCATGATAGAGGAGGGGCTGTGTGTCTGGGTAGGAGGAGCGGTTGGTATCAGAGGGAGAAGATAGAGGGGGCTGTGTGTCTGGGTAGGAGGAGCAGTTGGTATCAGGAGGAGATGATAGAGGGGGCTGTGTGTCTGGGTAAGAGGAGCGGTTGATATCTGGGGGTGCATGATAGAGGGGGGCTGTGTGACTAGGTATGAGGAGCGGTAAATATCTGGGGTCCATGATAGAGGGGGGCTGTGTGTTTGGGTAGGAGGAGCAGTTAATATCTGGGGGTGCATGATAGAGGAAGGGCTGTGTGTCTGGGTAGGAGGAGCGGTTGGTATCAGAGGGAGATGATAGAGGGGGCTGTGTGTCTGGGTAGGAGGAGCGGTTGGTATCAGAGGGAGAAGATAGAGGGGGCTGTGTGTCTGGGTAGGAGGAGCAGTTGGTATCTGGGGGTGCATGATAGAGGAAGGGCTGTGTGTCTGGGTAGGAGGAGCAGTTGGTATCAGAAGGAGATGATAGAGGGGGCTGTGTGTCTGGGTAGGAGGAGCGGTTGATATCTGGGGATGCATGATAGAGGGGGGCTGTTTGACTAGGTATGAGGAGCGGTAAATATCTGGGGTCCATGATAGAGGGGGGCTGTGTGTTTGGGTAGGAGGAGCAGTTGGTATCAGGAGGGAGATGATAGAGGGGGCTGTGTGTCTGGGTAGGAGGAGCGGTTGATATCTGGGGGTGCATGATAGAGGGGGGCTGTGTGACTAGGTATGAGGAGCGGTAAATATCTGGGGTCCATGATAGAGGGGGGCTGTGTGTTTGGGTAGGAGGAGCAGTTAATATCTGGGGGTGCATGATAGAGGAGGGGCTGTGTGTCTGGGTAGGAGGAGCAGTTAATATCTGGGGGTGCATGATAGAGGAGGGGCTGTGTGTCTGGGTAGGAGGAGCGGTTGGTATCCGAGGGAGAAGATAGAGGGGGCTGTGTGTCTGGGTAGGAGGAGCGGTTGTTATCTGGGGGTGAATGATAGAGGGGGAACTGTGTGTCTGGGTATGAGGAGCGGTTGATAACTGGGGGTGCATGATAGAGGAGGGGGGCTGTATGTCTGGGTATAAAGAGCGGTTGTTATCTGGGTGTGCATGATAGAGGGGAGGGCTGTATGTCTGGGTATGAGGAGCGGTTGTTATTTGGGGGTGCATGATAGAGGGAGGGCTGTGTGTCTGGGTATGAGGAGCGGTTGTTATTTGGGGGTGCATGATAGAGGGGGGCTGTATGTCTGGGTATGAGGAGCGGTTGTTATCTGGGGGTGCATGATAGAGGGGCTGTGTGTCTGGGTATGAGGAGCGGTTGTTATCTGGGGGTGCATGAGCATGATAGAGGGGGGCTGTATGTCTGGGTATGAGGAGCGGTTGTTATCTGGGGGTGCATGATAGAGGGGGGCTGTATGTCTGGGTATGAGGAGCGGTTATCTGGGGGTGTATGATAGAGGGGGGCTGTATGTCTGGGTATGAGGAGCGGTTGTTATCTGGGGGTGCATGATAGAGGGGCTGTGTGTCTGGGTATGAGGAGCGGTTGTTATCTGGGGGTGCATGATAGAGGGGCTGTGTGTCTGGGTATGAGGAGCGGTTGTTATCTGGGGGTGCATGATAGAGGGGCTGTGTGTCTGGGTATGAGGAGCGGTTGTTATCTGGGGGTGCATGATAGAGGGGGGCTGTATGTCTGGGTATGAGGAGCGGTTGTTATCTGGGGGTGCATGATAGAGGGGGGCTGTGTGTCTGGGTATGAGTAGCGGTTGTTATCTGGGGGTGCATGATAGAGGGGCTGTGTGTCTGGGTATGAGGAGCGGTTGTTATCTGGGGGTGCATGATAGAGGGGGGCTGTATGTCTGGGTATGAGTAGCGGTTGTTATCTGGGGGTGCATGATAGAGGGGCTGTGTGTCTGGGTATGAGGAGCGGTTGTTATCTGGGGGTGCATGATAGAGGGGGGCTGTATGTCTGGGTATGAGGAGCGGTTGTTATCTGGGGGTGCATGATAGAGGGGGGCTGTGTGTCTGGGTATGAGGAGCGGTTGTTATCTGGGGGTGCATGATAGAGGGGCTGTGTGTCTGGGTATGAGGAGCGGTTGTTATCTGGGGGTGCATGATAGAGGGGGGCTGTGTGTCTGGGTATGAGGAGCGGTTGTTATTTGGGGGTGCATGATAGAGGGGGGCTGTGTGTCTGGGTATGAGGAGCGGTTGTTATCTGGGGGTGCATGATAGAGGAGGGGGGCTGTGTGTCTGGGTATGAGGAGCGGTTGTTATCTGGGGGTGCATGATAGAGGAGGGGGGCTGTGTGTCTGGGTATGAGGAGCGGTTGTTATCTGGGGGTGCATGATAGAGGAGGGGGGCTGTATGTCTGGGTATGAGGAGCGGTTATCTGGGGGTGTATGATAGAGGGGGGCTGTATGTCTGGGTATGAGGAGCGGTTATCTGGGGGTGTATGATAGAGGGGGGCTGTATGTCTGGGTATGAGGAGCGGTTGTTATCTGGGGGTGCATGATAGAGGGGGGCTGTATGTCTGGGTATTAGGAGCGGTTGTTATCTGGGGTGCATGATAGAGGGGGGCTGTATGTCTGGGTATGAGGAGCGGTTGTTATCTGGGGGTGCATGATAGAGGGGGGCAGTATGTCTGGGTATGAGGAGCGGTTGTTATCCGGGGGTGTATGATAGAGGGGGGCTGTATGTCTGGGTATGAGGAGCGGTTATCTGGAGGTGTATGATAGAGGGGGGCTGTATGTCTGGGTATGAGGAGCGGTTGTTATCTGGGGGTGTATGATAGAGGGGGGCTGTATGTCTGGGTATGAGGAGCGGTTGTTATCTGGGGGTGCATGATAGAGGAGGGGGGCTGTATGTCTGGGTATGAGGAGCGGTTATCTGGGGGTGTATGATAGAGGGGGGCAGTATGTCTGGGTATGAGGAGCGGTTGTTATCTGGGGGTGTATGATAGAGGGGGGCTGTATGTCTGGGTATGAGGAGCGGTTGTTATCTGGGGGTGCATGATAGAGGGGGGCTGTATGTCTGGGTATGAGGAGCGGTTGTTATCTGGGGGTGCATGATAGAGGGGCTGTATGTCTGGGTATGAGGAGCGGTTGTTATCTGGGGGTGTATGATAGAGGGGGGCTGTATGTCTGGGTATGAGGAGCGGTTGTTATCTGGGGGTGCATGATAGAGGGGCTGTATGTCTGGGTATGAGGAGCGGTTATCTGGGGGTGTATGATAGAGGGGGGCTGTATGTCTGGGTATGAGGAGCGGTTGTTATCCGGGGGTGTATGATAGAGGGGGGCTGTATGTCTGGGTATGAGGAGCGGTTGTTATCTGGGGGTGCATGATAGAGGAGGGGGGCTGTATGTCTGGGTATGAGGAGCAGTTATCTGGGGGTGTATGATAGAGGGGGGCTGTATGTCTGGGTATTAGGAGCGGTTGTTATCTGGGGGTGTATGATAGAGGGGGGCTGTATGTCTGGGTATGAGGAGCGGTTATCTGGGGGTGTATGATAGAGGGGGGCTGTATGTCTGGGTATTAGGAGCGGTTGTTATCTGGGGGTGCATGATAGAGGGGGGCTGTATGTCTGGGTATGAGGAGCGGTTGTTATCTGGGGGTGTATGATAGAGGGGGGCAGTATGTCTGGGTATGAGGAGCGGTTGTTATCTGGGGGTGTATGATAGAGGGGGGCTGTATGTCTGGGTATGAGGAGCGGTTGTTATCTGGGGGTGCATGATAGAGGGGCTGTGTGTCTGGGTATGAGGAGCGGTTGTTATCTGGGGGTGTATGATAGAGGGGGGCAGTATGTCTGGGTATGAGGAGCGGTTGTTATCTGGGGGTGTATGATAGAGGGGGGCTGTGTGTCTGGGTATGAGGAGCGGTTGTTATCTGGGGGTGTATGATAGAGGGGGGCTGTATGTCTGGGTATGAGGAGCGGTTGTTATCTGGGGGTGTATGATAGAGGGGGGCTGTATGTCTGGGTATGAGGAGCGGTTGTTATCTGGGGGTGAATGATAGAGGGGGGCTGTGTGTCTGGGTATGAGGGGCGGTTGTTATCTGGGGGTGCATGATAGAGGAAAGCTGCGTCTGATCTGCACCAGGTGGTTACCTGCTTGCTGAAGTCCAGTGTTACCATTGACTTGTTCGGGTTGGTGCACCTTCTAGTTCTCTTCATCGGATGAGCATAAACCAGATCAGACTCGGTCACTTCAGGGAAGCCGCAGTCTGGTGGAGGGGGGTTACATGATTCACTCACAATTCATTTTATTCTACAAACATTTTTCACTAAAACAAATATTCAGAGCATTATGACCTTCACTCACTCATTCTCAAAAGTACTAAAACAGAGTACAAACACCCCAAGTGCATAATAACAAGACAATGTGAGAGTTTAGTCTGACATTTTAATAAGCAGTAGAAATATTTCTGACAAATGTAAAAATGTACTAAATTTGCTGCGTTCCTGTATCATGTGACAGCCTTCAGCCAATCACATCCTCATATACACTGTAAACTCTTGCACATGCTCAGTAGGAGCTGGTGCCACAGAGAGTGTATATAATAACTATGTAGGAAAAAGAAAAGATGCAGGCACTGCTGTGGGTAGCTTAAAAACAATAAGTCTTTATTTGAAAAGCCATAAAAAATAAACAGCTACAACCGCTGTACAGGCATGAGCAAAAGGTGCAAAAAACGACAGAGGCAAGGCAGGGTAGAAAAATAGACAAAAAATTGTCTGACTAGTTTCGAGTGCGGACTGCACTCTTATTCATAGACATACAGAGAGAAGGCTAGGCCTGCCTTTTAAAGGGAAAACAGATGTCTGAAAATTCAGCTGATGTCCATTACTAAAGATTAGGACAAGAACTTCAGTTAACCCCTCAAAGACAAGTCACGCCTAGTCTCTGTGAGAAAGATTAAAAACAAAGAACAAAATTCTCAGATTGTTGTTATTATATCAAACAGTGTTACACGCTATATCAGTTAGTGTTTTAAAGGGAGAGACATATATCAGAGGTAGTTAGCATTCTATGTACTATATCATAAATGCCATTAGAAAATTATTATTCTATTCCTGTAAAATAACAAATCTATGAAACCTGAACAATAGTTGTATATGCCTAGTATCATTATCTGTTAGAATTTAGGCAAAATTGTTATTATACAGGATAGAGTGGCATAAAGTAACTGTCCTACTCTGGTTTTTCAGGTAATGAGAAAAACATAAAATAACAAATATACTCAACTAATGGTTACAACAATATTAAATACACAGAGTTTGATAAACAATGCTAAATAATGATCCTGTTATGAATTTTAGGATTATGATTTAATGTCAACATGAACTTGAAAATATGTGCTAGACTGGTGATGACCTATATGTTAAATATGTTAAATATACAATTCATATATAACCTAAAGAATTATAAAATAATTCTAAATATAGAAAAGAAGAAGAAAAGAGGAGTAAATGACATTTTGGAAAGTGTTAAATATTAGGAAAGTCAATAGACTATACTTAATATTTTTTATTTGTTGCTTTAATTATCAATGAAAAAATTAATATCGCATTCACGATTCATTCCTTTAGGAAAGCGTGTTTGTAATTTAAGCATCCAGAAGAGTTCTTTTCTTTCTAGGGACTTAAATTTATTGCCTCCTCTGATAGATAGATTTACAATGTCAATTATTTTAATAGTAATATTCGCCTCATTAGAAAAGTGTAAGCTATTAAAGTGGTTAGCTACAGCAGAGTCTTTGTTATAATTTTTAATATCTCTGGCATGTTCATTGTAGCGTTTTCTAACTTCTCTAGAAGTCTGACCTGTATACTGTAATTTACAGATATTGCATGTTAAAAGATATACCACAAAAGTGGTGCTACAATTGGCATAGAAGTCTATACTATATTCTGTCCCTGTACTGGTGCTAGTGTATGTGTTCCCTTCTTGAATATGTGAACACATGTTGCAGTTACGACTGCCACATTTGTAATTTCCTTTTTGTGTCAGCCAATTATGTTCCTTTCTTTTATTTCTAGTGACTAAGCTAGGTGATATAGCCTGTCCTAGAGTTTTTGATCTTTTGGGGACATATTTGATATTGTTGATAAGGGGTCTGAGAATATCATCACCTGAGAGTATATGTGCATGTTTTTGCATAATTTTTACAATATCATTGTACTGTTTGGAATATGCTGTGGTGAACACAATTGCTTCTTTAAAGTTGGATTCTTTCTTTTTTACCTTATGTTTCTGTATGTCAGTGTCTGTGTTATATTTTCTAATTTCCTTCCTACATTTTTCTAGACTATTGACATTGTATCCTCTACTTGTAAGTCTCTTCTTCAGCTCAAGTGATTGTGTATCATAGATATCGTCTGATTTAGTATTTCTTCGTAACCTAATGAATTGACTACGTGGAATGGACTTTATCAAATGTGTTGGGTGTTGTGACGTTGCATAGAGTATCGTGTTACCTGCAGTCTCCTTGCGATAGGTACTGGTGACAATACAGTTTTCAACTATCTCCAATGTTAGGTCTAAGTAATTGACTCTTTGTGTATTATATATTCCTGTAAATCGTAAATTGAATGGATTAGAGTTGATGTATTCTAAGAAGTTGTTAAATTCTATATCATTTAAAGGTTTTTTGACAATAAACAACAGATCATCAATATAGCGTGTATATATTAGAATGCTCTCAAGCCATGGATTTTGAGTATTATAAATATGTGATAATTCCCACCAAGAGACAAATAAGTTTGCAAAGGCGGGGGCAAACTTTGCCCCCATGGCGGTACCGCATACTTGATTATAAAAACAGCCATCAAACCAGAAATAATTGTGAGATAATAGGAATTTTAACACATCTCCTATGTATTGCTTAGTATAAACATTTAATTCCATCTCTCTTTGGAGAAAAAATTCCACTGCTTGTACCCCCAAGTTTTGGGGGATACTGGTGTACAGTGAGGATACATCAATTACCACCCATGTATAATTCTCTTTCCAAGAGACAGTGTCCATGATTTCAATTAGCTTCGCACTATCTCTCAGATAGGAAAGTTGTTTTTTTGCAATTGGTTGTAGTATTTCATCTAACCATGCCCCCAAAGGCTCAAACAAGGACCCCACCCCTGAAACAATGGGTCTCCCTGGGGGGGAGATGGGGTCCTTATGAACCTTGGGGACATGGTAGAAAATAGGAGTAAGGGGATGTTCAGGAACTAGATTTTTTTATGTCTTTCTCTTTAAAGACATTCAGTGTGATCCCTTCCATAATTAATGACTGTAATTTCTTTTTATATATAAAGATAGGGTTGCCTGGGAGTAATCTGTACGTATTGGTATCACTGAGTTGTTTGATAGCTTCATCAAAGTAATCCTTTTTATTTTGTATAACAATACTGCCGCCCTTATCTGCACTTCTAATGACAATCTCTTTATTTTCTTGAAGTGATTTTATAGCTTGTCGTTCTCTAAAGGATAGATTATGGGCGGCAGTATTGGTATTACTTTTTTTCTCTAACTCAAACAGATCTTCCTGGATTAGTTTTTGATAAGAATTAATGACAGTCCCCCTATATTGGGTAGGATAGAAATCCGATGCTGTTCTTTTTGGATGAGCAAGCCTATTAGGTTTGTAACTTTCTTGGTCACCACTAAATAAATCTGTGAGAGTGACCAGGGTTTGTGCATCCTCAAATGACAGCATAGGATTTTCGATATGTGACTGTTCATTTAAAGGGGTATCTCTCATGGTATCTTCTAAGGTAGTGTCACTATTTGTAAGGGAAAAGAATCTTTTAAGGGTTAGTTTTCGTATGAACTTGTTAATATCAAGTAAAGTGTTAAAACATGAAAAGTTGCCCGAAGGGGCAAATCCTAATCCCCTAGACAAAACCTGATGTTCCTCTTTTTTAAGAGTATATTTAGAGAGGTTGACCACACTAATATTGTCATTGGAAACAGTCATTTGTTGTCTTTGTTCCTCTGGATGAGCATTGTATGATGTTATTGTCCTTTCTTTGTAGACTTGTTTTTCCCTTTTTGGTCTCCATCTTTTCCGTTTCCTTTTTGTTTGGGGTTCCCCGATC
This sequence comes from Bombina bombina, assembly GCF_027579735.1. Classification (NCBI taxonomy): domain Eukaryota; kingdom Metazoa; phylum Chordata; class Amphibia; order Anura; family Bombinatoridae; genus Bombina; species Bombina bombina. Next base: position 7,393,839 of record NC_069500.1, read on the forward strand.
GTGTCTTCAGGCCTACTGGTTGTTCTTGATCTCGTGGGTCCGCTGCATCCACCGCCTCCTGTAAAAAATCACATGAAGAGGATGGAGAGATAGAGGGTGAGGAAGAGGAGAGAAGAGAAGAGCAGTTGGAAGAATAGGAAGTGCCCGAAAAACAGGCTTCAGAATCTGATGTTTCTTCTTCAGGAGGGTTGTGAAACGCCACCTTTCTCTTTTTCTTTTCTTTTTTCTTTAAAATTGATTTAGGTTCACTTGATTCTGTGTCTTGGATGGTAGCTTGTTGTTTGTTTTTACTTTTTCTATTCTTATTCTTATTTATTCTTTGCTGCCTACGCAAAGCTGCCAAGTTGTACACTCTTTGTTGTTCATAATCTTCTTTGTCCCTTTGAAATTTTGTGCCTTTTCTCTCAGCTTGTTCCTTGTCTTGTTTAGAGATAGATTCTACCATTTTTTTATTTAGATTTGTAAATTCCATATGGCCTTTGTGTGATGTAAGTTCATTTTTTTGAGCCATGATGGTTTCTTTTATCCTATCTCTTTTTTTATTTTTTACCCTGACAAGGATATTAAGTAGTGTAAAAGAGCACGTGTTGAGGGCCTCATTCCACTCCTCCATGTCCTCAGAATCTTCAAATTGGAAGGATGGATACTTTCTTATGCGGAGCCCCCTAGGTATTCTGTTGCTTTCTATGTACTTTTCAAAAGCCACAACGTCCCACATTAATCTTAGGTCCATAATTAATGACTGTTCCAGAGTTCTAAATAACTTTTTCATTTCAGTATTCTCTGTATGTGCCTCCTCCATTGTAAAGATAGTATTGAAGTATTCTTGTCTTGAAGTTAAATTGAAAAAATCTTCATGTTCTGATATTTTATTTATATGTGGTGTATCTGAGGTGAGAATTTCATTGGTGTCTAAATTAACCCCTGCCATTGCACTTGCCAAGAAACAAAGATATGTTTCACAGAGTGAATGTAGTCGATAATTCGTGTACCTTTTTTAGAAAAACTGTAAGCTGCTTGTTATCGCAGCAAAAAGATATCCCTTATACGTTAGCTTCAGTCTTGGAAAGATGTCTAGCTATTATAATTCTAACAGATAATGATACTAGGCATATACAACTATTGTTCAGGTTTCATAGATTTGTTATTTTACAGGAATAGAATAATAATTTTCTAATGGCATTTATGATATAGTACATAGAATGCTAACTACCTCTGATATATGTCTCTCCCTTTAAAACACTAACTGATATAGCGTGTAACACTGTTTGATATAATAACAACAATCTGAGAATTTTGTTCTTTGTTTTTAATCTTTCTCACAGAGACTAGGCGTGACTTGTCTTTGAGGTGTTAACTGAAGTTCTTGTCCTAATCTTTAGTAATGGACATCAGCTGAATTTTCAGACATCTGTTTTCCCTTTAAAAGGCAGGCCTAGCCTTCTCTCTGTATGTCTATGAATAAGAGTGCAGTCCGCACTCGAAACTAGTCAGACAATTTTTTGTCTATTTTTCTACCCTGCCTTGCCTCTGTCGTTTTTTGCACCTTTTGCTCATGCCTGTACAGCGGTTGTAGCTGTTTATTTTTTATGGCTTTTCAAATAAAGACTTATTGTTTTTAAGCTACCCACAGCAGTGCCTGCATCTTTTCTTTTTCCTACATCTTCATAGTGGCTGGGTTTCGCCACTGCTACGGCACTCCGTTGGCTCTCTATGGAAGGACTATACTGATACCGGCGTCACTTCCGGTTGTCTCGCTGAGTCCACAGACGCTGCTAGGAACGCCGCATCTCAGTGTCTCATCTCATGGCAGATTTCGAAACCGCTCTAGACGTTCCTGCCCTGCGGACACCACCTGGATTCGTGAGTACACAGTTGCATCCAGCTTGCTTTGAGGTTAATGAAATTTATGGCAATTACTGGACTTGTTTAACATATGGGATTTGCCTAACATATGGGATTTACTCACACTTATACTCTAGGTGTGAGAAGGTTCTTATAAAATGCATTTCCAGCTGTATTGAAGTTCAGTTAAAGCCGCTTTTCGCTTTTCCGCTTTTTGCTGCTGCACACTGTCATTCTTTTAAAAGGAATCCAAATTATAATAGCTAGACATCTTTCCAAGACTGAAGCTAACGTATAAGGGATATCTTTTTGCTGCGATAACAAGCAGCTTACAGTTTTTCTAAAAAAGGTACACGAATTATCGACTACATTCACTCTGTGAAACATATCTTTGTTTCTTGGCAAGTGCAATGGCAGGGGTTAATTTAGACACCAATGAAATTCTCACCTCAGATACACCACATATAAATAAAATATCAGAACATGAAGATTTTTTCAATTTAACTTCAAGACAAGAATACTTCAATACTATCTTTACAATGGAGGAGGCACATACAGAGAATACTGAAATGAAAAAGTTATTTAGAACTCTGGAACAGTCATTAATTATGGACCTAAGATTAATGTGGGACGTTGTGGCTTTTGAAAAGTACATAGAAAGCAACAGAATACCTAGGGGGCTCCGCATAAGAAAGTATCCATCCTTCCAATTTGAAGATTCTGAGGACATGGAGGAGTGGAATGAGGCCCTCAACACGTGCTCTTTTACACTACTTAATATCCTTGTCAGGGTAAAAAATAAAAAAAGAGATAGGATAAAAGAAACCATCATGGCTCAAAAAAATGAACTTACATCACACAAAGGCCATATGGAATTTACAAATCTAAATAAAAAAATGGTAGAATCTATCTCTAAACAAGACAAGGAACAAGCTGAGAGAAAAGGCACAAAATTTCAAAGGGACAAAGAAGATTATGAACAACAAAGAGTGTACAACTGGGCAGCTTTGCGTAGGCAGCAAAGAATAAATAAGAATAAGAATAGAAAAAGTAAAAACAAACAACAAGCTACCATCCAAGACACAGAATCAAGTGAACCTAAATCAATTTTAAAGAAAAAAGAAAAGAAAAAGAGAAAGGTGGCGTTTCACAACCCTCCTGAAGAAGAAACATCAGATTCTGAAGCCTGTTTTTCGGGCACTTCCTATTCTTCCAACTGCTCTTCTCTTCTCTCCTCTTCCTCACCCTCTATCTCTCCATCCTCTTCATGTGATTTTTTACAGGAGGCGGTGGATGCAGCGGACCCACGAGATCAAGAACAACCAGTAGGCCTGAAGACACGATCGGGGAACCCCAAACAAAAAGGAAACGGAAAAGATGGAGACCAAAAAGGGAAAAACAAGTCTACAAAGAAAGGACAATAACATCATACAATGCCCATCCAGAGGAACAAAGACAACAAATGACTGTTTCCAATGACAATATTAGTGTGGTTAACCTCTCTAAATATACTCTTAAAAAAGAGGAACATCAGGTTTTGTCTAGGGGATTAGGATTTGCCCCTTCGGGCAACTTTTCATGTTTTAACACTTTACTTGATATTAACAAGTTCATACGAAAACTAACCCTTAAAAGATTCTTTTCCCTTACAAATAGTGACACTACCTTAGAAGATACCATGAGAGATACCCCTTTAAATGAACAGTCACATATCGAAAATCCTATGCTGTCATTTGAGGATGCACAAACCCTGGTCACTCTCACAGATTTATTTAGTGGTGACCAAGAAAGTTACAAACCTAATAGGCTTGCTCATCCAAAAAGAACAGCATCGGATTTCTATCCTACCCAATATAGGGGGACTGTCATTAATTCTTATCAAAAACTAATCCAGGAAGATCTGTTTGAGTTAGAGAAAAAAAGTAATACCAATACTGCCGCCCATAATCTATCCTTTAGAGAACGACAAGCTATAAAATCACTTCAAGAAAATAAAGAGATTGTCATTAGAAGTGCAGATAAGGGCGGCAGTATTGTTATACAAAATAAAAAGGATTACTTTGATGAAGCTATCAAACAACTCAGTGATACCAATATGTACAGATTACTCCCAGGCAACCCTATCTTTATATATAAAAAGAAATTACAGTCATTAATTATGGAAGGGATCACACTGAATGTCTTTAAAGAGAAAGACATAAAAAAATCTAGTTCCTGAACATCCCCTTACTCCTATTTTCTACCATGTCCCCAAGGTTCATAAGGACCCCATCTCCCCCCCAGGGAGACCCATTGTTTCAGGGGTGGGGTCCTTGTTTGAGCCTTTGGGGGCATGGTTAGATGAAATACTACAACCAATTGCAAAAAAACAACTTTCCTATCTGAGAGATAGTGCGAAGCTAATTGAAATCATGGACACTGTCTCTTGGAAAGAGAATTATACATGGGTGGTAATTGATGTATCCTCACTGTACACCAGTATCCCCCAAAACTTGTGGGTACAAGCAGTGGAATTTTTTCTCCAAAGAGAGATGGAATTAAATGTTTATACTAAGCAATAAATAGGAGATGTGTTAAAATTCCTATTATCTCACAATTATTTCTGGTTTGATGGCTGTTTTTATAATCAAGTATGCGGTACCGCCATGGGGGCAAAGTTTGCCCCCGCCTTTGCAAACTTATTTGTCTCTTGGTGGGAATTATCACATATTTATAATACTCAAAATCCATGGCTTGAGAGCATTCTAATATATACACGCTATATTGATGATCTGTTGTTTATTGTCAAAAAACCTTTAAATGATATAGAATTTAACAACTTCTTAGAATACATCAACTCTAATCCATTCAATTTACGATTTACAGGAATATATAATACACAAAGAGTCAATTACTTAGACCTAACATTGGAGATAGTTGAAAACTGTATTGTCACCAGTACCTATCGCAAGGAGACTGCAGGTAACACGATACTCTATGCAACGTCACAACACCCAACACATTTGATAAAGTCCATTCCACGTAGTCAATTCATTAGGTTACGAAGAAATACTAAATCAGACGATATCTATGATACACAATCACTTGAGCTGAAGAAGAGACTTACAAGTAGAGGATACAATGTCAATAGTCTAGAAAAATGTAGGAAGGAAATTAGAAAATATAACACAGACACTGACATACAGAAACATAAGGTAAAAAAGAAAGAATCCAACTTTAAAGAAGCAATTGTGTTCACCACAGCATATTCCAAACAGTACAATGATATTGTAAAAATTATGCAAAAACATGCACATATACTCTCAGGTGATGATATTCTCAGACCCCTTATCAACAATATCAAATATGTCCCCAAAAGATCAAAAACTCTAGGACAGGCTATATCACCTAGCTTAGTCACTAGAAATAAAAGAAAGGAACATAATTGGCTGACACAAAAAGGAAATTACAAATGTGGCAGTCGTAACTGCAACATGTGTTCACATATTCAAGAAGGGAACACATACACTAGCACCAGTACAGGGACAGAATATAGTATAGACTTCTATGCCAATTGTAGCACCACTTTTGTGGTATATCTTTTAACATGCAATATCTGTAAATTACAGTATACAGGTCAGACTTCTAGAGAAGTTAGAAAACGCTACAATGAACATGCCAGAGATATTAAAAATTATAACAAAGACTCTGCTGTAGCTAACCACTTTAATAGCTTACACTTTTCTAATGAGGCGAATATTACTATTAAAATAATTGACATTGTAAATCTATCTATCAGAGGAGGCAATAAATTTAAGTCCCTAGAAAGAAAAGAACTCTTCTGGATGCTTAAATTACAAACACGCTTTCCTAAAGGAATGAATCGTGAATGCGATATTAATTTTTTCATTGATAATTAAAGCAACAAATAAAAAATATTAAGTATAGTCTATTGACTTTCCTAATATTTAACACTTTCCAAAATGTCATTTACTCCTCTTTTCTTCTTCTTTTCTATATTTAGAATTATTTTATAATTCTTTAGGTTATATATGAATTGTATATTTAACATATTTAACATATAGGTCATCACCAGTCTAGCACATATTTTCAAGTTCATGTTGACATTAAATCATAATCCTAAAATTCATAACAGGATCATTATTTAGCATTGTTTATCAAACTCTGTGTATTTAATATTGTTGTAACCATTAGTTGAGTATATTTGTTATTTTATGTTTTTCTCATTACCTGAAAAACCAGAGTAGGACAGTTACTTTATGCCACTCTATCCTGTATAATAACAATTTTGCCTAAATTCTAACAGATAATGATACTAGGCATATACAACTATTGTTCAGGTTTCATAGATTTGTTATTTTACAGGAATAGAATAATAATTTTCTAATGGCATTTATGATATAGTACATAGAATGCTAACTACCTCTGATATATGTCTCTCCCTTTAAAACACTAACTGATATAGCGTGTAACACTGTTTGATATAATAACAACAATCTGAGAATTTTGTTCTTTGTTTTTAATCTTTCTCACAGAGACTAGGCGTGACTTGTCTTTGAGGGGTTAACTGAAGTTCTTGTCCTAATCTTTAGTAATGGACATCAGCTGAATTTTCAGACATCTGTTTTCCCTTTAAAAGGCAGGCCTAGCCTTCTCTCTGTATGTCTATGAATAAGAGTGCAGTCCGCACTCGAAACTAGTCAGACAATTTTTTGTCTATTTTTCTACCCTGCCTTGCCTCTGTCGTTTTTTGCACCTTTTGCTCATGCCTGTACAGCGGTTGTAGCTGTTTATTTTTTATGGCTTTTCAAATAAAGACTTATTGTTTTTAAGCTACCCACAGCAGTGCCTGCATCTTTTCTTTTTCCTACATCTTCATAGTGGCTGGGTTTCGCCACTGCTACGGCACTCCGTTGGCTCTCTATGGAAGGACTATACTGATACCGGCGTCACTTCCGGTTGTCTCGCTGAGTCCACAGACGCTGCTAGGAACGCCGCATCTCAGTGTATATAATAACTGTATCATGTGACAGCCTTCAGCCAATCACATCCTCATATACACTGTAAACTCTTGCACATGCTCAGTAGGAGCTGGTGCCACAGAGAGTGTATATAATAACTGTATCATGTGACAGCCATCAGCCAATCACATCCTCATATACACTGTAAACTCTTGCACATGCTCAGTAGGAGCTGGTGCCACAGAGAGTGTATATAATAACTGTATCATGTGACAGCCATCAGCCAATCACATCCTCATATACACTGTAAACTCTTGCACATGCTTAGTAGGAGCTAGTGCCACAGAGTGTATATAATAACTGTATCATGTGACAGCCATCAGCCAATCACATCCTCATATACGCTGTAAACTCTTGCACATGCTCAGTAGGAATCTGACATTTTAATAAGCAGTAGAAATGTTTCTGACAAATGTAAAAATGTACTAAATTTGCTGCGTTCCTGTATCATGTGACAGCCTTCAGCCAATCACATCCTCATATACACTGTAAACTCTTGCACATGGTCAGTAGAAGCTAGTGCCTCAGCCCCTGATGATCAAAACTGAAAGCAATGTGGCAATATATTAAAAAGCGGTCAGTCGCGGGCTTAAGATTGACTGTGAAACATTCAAAACTGCTGGTAGCAGTGTCTGCAGGCCGAATCGCAGAGAGGCATTTTATTATACGTGTCAGTGGGTGGCGATATATTTAAAGGGACAGGACACCCCAACATTTCCATTGGATAGAACATACGATATTAAACAACTTCCCAATTTACGTCTATTATCAAATTTGTTCATTCTCTTATCATTTGCTGAAGGAACAGCCCATGCGCTACTGGCAGTAGATGAACACATCTAGTCAGACAATCACAAGAGACAAATGTGTGCAGGCACCAATGAGCAGCTAGCTCACACTATTTTAGGATATGTGCATATTCTTTTTCAACAAGAGATATCAAGCTAATGTGCACAGGTATTACAAGTTCACAGCAATGCAAACGTGACCAGGAGGAGGCAAAGACACCCCAGCCAAAGGCCTAAATACCTCCCCCACTCCCCTCATCCCCCAGTCATTCTGCCAAGGGAACAAGGAACAGTAGGAAAAATATCAGGTAAAAAATGTGCCAGAAGAACTAAACATTTTGGTCTGCCAACGGAGAAAACGGGCGGGCCGTGGATTCTCTCATACAGATGGGAAGAAAATTATCAGGTAAGCATAATTTATGTTTTCCATCTTAATATGAGGAGAGTCCACAGCTTCATCTCTTACTTGAGGGAAACATAAACCTAAGCTCTAGAGGACACTGAAGGAAAACGGGAGAGCAAAAGAGAGGCTCCCAAAAGCTGCTTCCGCTAAAGCAAAAAAAGTCAAATTTGTAAAACTTTGAAAAAGTATGGAAGGAGGATCAGGTAGATGCCCTACAATCAAATCCATAGATGCCTCATTCTCAAAAGACCCAAGAGGAAAACACAGCTCTAGTTGAATGAGCCTTCATCCTCTGAGGAGGCTTGTATCCCGCCGACTCATAAGCTAAGCGAGTAATGCTCCTCATCCAGAAAAACAAAGAAGCGGACGAGGCATCATGCCCCTTACGCTTTGTAGAATAAACACAAACAATGATAAAATCTGACGAAACACCCTTGTAGCCTGGAGATAGAACTTCAAGTCCTGAACCACATCCCAGTTAGGAAATAACCGCTCTTAAGAAGAGAAGGATTAGAACACAAGGAAGGAACCACAATCTCCTGATTGATGTTGCAATTTGAAACAACCATAGGAGAAAACCTAATCCAGTACGAAGCACGGCATTAGCCGCATGAAAAACTAGGTAAGGGAACTTACAATGCAAGGCAGTGCGCGCTGAAGCAATAATCAGTAGAATAAGAACCCTCCAAGACAGAAAATCTTAATGTCAACACCATGCAAGAGCACAAACGGAGCCTTCTGCAAAACTTAGAAGAAGATGTAAACTCCCAAGAGGAGCACTAGATCTAAACACAGGCCTGATCAAGTCAAAGCCTGAACCAAAGACTGGACATCTGTGTATCACATAGTGTATATGTAACAGATGTTATACCTAGCACAGGATGCCCTGCTATTTACTAACTAACAGCCCTGGTGCACAGGATACTGCAGTCACAGCTGTGTATCATACAGTGTATATGTAACAGATGTTATACCTAGCACAGGATACCCTGCTATTTACTAACAGCCCCGGTGCACAGGATACTGCAGGCACAGCTGTGTATCACACAGTGTATATGTAACAGATGTTATACCTAGCACAGGATACTGCAGTCACAGCTGTGTATCACACAGTGTATATGTAACAGATGTTATACCTAGCACAGGATACCCTGCTATTTACTAACTAACAGCCCCGGTGCACAGGATACTGCAGTCACAGCTGTGTATCATACAGTGTATATGTAACAGATGTTATACCTAGCACAGGATACCCTGCTATTTACTAACAGCCCTGGTGCACAGGATACTGCAGTCACAGCTGTGTATCACACAGTGTATATGTAACAGATGTTATACCTAGCACAGGATACCCTGCTATTTACTAACTAACAGCCCTGGTGCACAGGATACTGCAGTCACAGCTGTGTATCACACAGTGTATATGTAACAGATGTTATACCTAGCACAGGATACCCTGCTATTTACTAACAGCCCTGGTACACAGGATACTGCAGGCACAGCTGTGTATCACACAGTGTATATGTAACAGATGTTATACCTAGCACAGGATACTGCAGTCACAGCTGTGTATCATACAGTGTATATGTAACAGATGTTATACCTAGCACAGGATACCCTGCTATTTACTAACAGCCCTGGTGCACAGGATACTGCAGTCACAGCTGTGTATCATACAGTGTATATGTAACAGATGTTATACCTAGCACAGGATACCCTGCTATTTACTAACAGCCCCGGTGCACAGGATACTGCAGTCACAGCTGTGTATCATACAGTGTATATGTAACAGATGTTATACCTAGCACAGGATACCCTGCTATTTACTAACTAACAGCCACGGTGCACAGGATACTGCAGTCACAGCTGTGTATCATACAGTGTATATGTAACAGATGTTATACCTAGCACAGGATACCCTGCTATTTACTAACAGCCCCGGTGCACAGGATACTGCAGTCACAGCTGTGTATCATACAGTGTATATGTAACAGATGTTATACCTAGCACAGGATACTGCAGTCACAGCTGTGTATCATACAGTGTATATGTAACAGATGTTATACCTAGCACAGGATACCCTGCTATTTACTAACTAACAGCCCTGGTGCACAGGATACTGCAGTCACAGCTGTGTATCATACAGTGTATATGTAACAGATGTTATACCTAGCACAGGATACCCTGCTATTTACTAACAGCCCCGGTGCACAGGATACTGCAGTCACAGCTGTGTATCATACAGTGTATATGTAACAGATGTTATACCTAGCACAGGATACTGCAGTCACAGCTGTGTATCACACAGTGTATATGTAACAGATGTTATACCTAGCACAGGATACCCTGCTATTTACTAACAGCCCCGGTCCACAGGATACTGCAGTCACAGCTGTGTATCATACAGTGTATATGTAACAGATGTTATACCTAGCACAGGATACTGCAGTCACAGCTGTGTATCACACAGTGTATATGTAACAGATGTTATACCTAGCACAGGATACCCTGCTATTTACTAACAGCCCCGGTGCACAGGATACTGCAGTCACAGCTGTGTATCATACAGTGTATATGTAACAAATGTTATACCTAGCACAGGATACTGCAGTCACAGCTGTGTATCATACAGTGTATATGTAACAGATGTTATACCTAGCACAGGATACCCTATTTACTAACTAACAGCCCCGGTGCACAGGATACTGCAGTCACAGCTGTGTATCATACAGTGTATATGTAACAGATGTTATACCTAGCACAGGATACCCTGCTATTTACTAACAGCCCTGGTGCACAGGATACTGCAGTCACAGCTGTGTATCATACAGAGTATATGTAACAGATGTTATACCTAGCACAGGATACTGCAGTCACAGCTGTGTATCACACAGTGTATATGTAACAGATGTTATACCTAGCACAGGATACCCTGCTATTTACTAACAGCCCTGGTGCACAGGATACTGCAGTCACAACTGTGTATCATACAGTGTATATGTAACAGATGTTATACCTAGCACAGGATACCCTGCTATTTACTAACAGCCCCGGTGCACAGGATACTGCAGTCACAGCTGTGTATCATACAGTGTATATGTAACAGATGTTATACCTAGCACAGGATACCCTGCTATTTACTAACAGCCCTGGTGCACAGGATACTGCAGTCACAGCTGTGTATCATACAGTGTATATGTAACAGATGTTATACCTAGCACAGGATACTGCAGTCACAGCTGTGTATCACACAGTGTATATGTAACAGATGTTATACCTAGCACAGGATACCCTGCTATTTACTAACTAACAGCCCCGGTGCACAGGATACTGCAGTCACAGCTGTGTATCATACAGTGTATATGTAACAGATGTTATACCTAGCACAGGATACTGCAGTCACAGCTGTGTATCATACAGTGTATATGTAACAGATGTTATACCTAGCACAGGATACCCTGCTATTTACTAACAGCCCTGGTGCACAGGATACTGCAGTCACAGCTGTGTATCATACAGTGTATATGTAACAGATGTTATACCTAGCACAGGATACCCTGCTATTTACTAACTAACAGCCCTGGTGCACAGGATACTGCAGTCACAGCTGTGTATCACACAGTGTATATGTAACAGATGTTATACCTAGCACAGGATACCCTGCTATTTACTAACAGCCCCGGTGCACAGGATACTGCAGTCACAGCTGTGTATCACACAGTGTGTATGTAACAGATGTTATACCTAGCACAGGATACCCTGCTATTTACTAACTAACAGCCCCGGTGCACAGGATACTGCAGTCACAGCTGTGTATCACACAGTGTATATGTAACAGATGTTATACCTAGCACAGGATACCCTGCTATTTACTAACAGCCCCGGTGCACAGGATACTGCAGTCACAGCTGTGTATCATACAGTGTATATGTAACAGATGTTATACCTAGCACAGGATACTGCAGTCACAGCTGTGTATCACACAGTGTATATGTAACAGATGTTATACCTAGCACAGGATACTGCAGTCACAGCTGTGTATCATACAGTGTATATGTAACAGATGTTATACCTAGCACAGGATACTGCAGTCACAGCTGTGTATCATACAGTGTATATGTAACAGATGTTATACCTAGCACAGGATACTGCAGTCACAGCTGTGTATCATACAGTGTATATGTAACAGATGTTATACCTAGCACAGGATACCCTGCTATTTACTAACTAACAGCCCCGGTGCACAGGATACTGCAGTCACAGCTGTGTATCACACAGTGTATATGTAACAGATGTTATACCTAGCACAGGATACCCTGCTATTTACTAACAGCCCCGGTGCACAGGATACTGCAGTCACAGCTGTGTATCATACAGTGTATATGTAACAGATGTTATACCTAGCACAGGATACCCTGCTATTTACTAACAGCCCCGGTGCACAGGATACTGCAGTCACAGCTGTGTATCACACAGTGTATATGTAACAGATGTTATACCTAGCACAGGATACCCTGCTATTTACTAACTAACCGCCCCGGTGCACAGGATACTGCAGTCACAGCTGTGTATCACACAGTGTATATGTAACAGATGTTATACCTAGCACAGGATACTGCAGTTACAGCTGTGTATCACACAGTGTATATGTAACAGATGTTATACCTAGCACAGGATACCCTGCTATTTACTAACAGCCCCGGTGCACAGGATACTGCAGTCACAGCTGTGTATCATACAGTGTATATGTAACAGATGTTATACCTAGCACAGGATACCCTGCTATTTACTAACTAACAGCCCTGGTGCACAGGATACTGCAGTCACAGCTGTGTATCATACAGTGTATATGTAACAGATGTTATACCTAGCACAGGATACTGCAGTCACAGCTGTGTATCACACAGTGTATATGTAACAGATGTTATACCTAGCACAGGATACCCTGCTATTTACTGACAGCCCTGGTGCACAGGATACTGCAGTCACAGCTGTGTATCACACAGTGTATATGTAACAGATGTTATACCTAGCACAGGATACCCTGCTATTTACTAACTAACAGCCCTGGTGCACAGGATACTGCAGTCACAGCTGTGTATCATACAGTGTATATGTAACAGATGTTACACCTAGCACAGGATACCCTGCTATTTACTAACTAACAGCCCCGGTGCACAGGATACTGCAGTCACAGCTGTGTATCACACAGTGTATATGTAACAGATGTTATACCTAGCACAGGATACCCTGCTATTTACTAACTAACAGCCCCGGTGCACAGGATACTGCAGTCACAGCTGTGTATCACACAGTGTATATGTAACAGATGTTATACCTAGCACAGGATACTGCAGTTACAGCTGTGTATCATACAGTGTATATGTAACAGATGTTATACCTAGCACAGGATACCCTGCTATTTACTAACAGCCCCGGTGCACAGGATACTGCAGTCACAGCTGTGTATCATACAGTGTATATGTAACAGATGTTATACCTAGCACAGGATACCCTGCTATTTACTAACAGCCCCGGTGCACAGGATACTGCAGTCACAGCTGTGTATCATACAGTGTATATGTAACAGATGTTATACCTAGCACAGGATACTGCAGTCACAGCTGTGTATCACACAGTGTATATGTAACAGATGTTATACCTAGCACAGGATACCCTGCTATTTACTAACAGCCCTGGTGCACAGGATACTGCAGTCACAGCTGTGTATCATACAGTGTATATGTAACAGATGTTATACCTAGCACAGGATACCCTGCTATTTACTAACTAACAGCCCCCGTGCACAGGATACTGCAGTCACAGCTGTGTATCATACAGTGTATATGTAACAGATGTTATACCTAGCACAGGATACCCTGCTATTTACTAACTAACAGCCCCCGTGCACAGGATACTGCAGTCACAGCTGTGTATCATACAGTGTATATGTAACAGATGTTATACCTAGCACAGGATACTGCAGTCACAGCTGTGTATCATACAGTGTATATGTAACAGATGTTATACCTAGCACAGGATACTGCAGTCACAGCTGTGTATCATACAGTGCATATGTAACAGATGTTATACCTAGCACAGGATACTGCAGTCACAGCTGTGTATCATACAGTGTATATGTAACAGATGTTATACCTAGCACAGGATACCCTGCTATTTACTAACAGCCCCGGTGCACAGGATACTGCAGTCACAGCTGTGTATCATACAGTGTATATGTAACAGATGTTATACCTAGCACAGGATACCCTGCTATTTACTAACTAACAGCCCCGGTGCACAGGATACTGCAGTCACAGCTGTGTATCATACAGTGTATATGTAACAGATGTTATACCTAGCACAGGATACCCTGCTATTTACTAACTAACAGCCCTGGTGCACAGGATACTGCAGTCACAGCTGTGTATCATACAGTGTATATGTAACAGATGTTATACCTAGCACAGGATACCCTGCTATTTACTGACAGCCCTGGTGCACAGGATACTGCAGTCACAGCTGTGTATCACACAGTGTATATGTAACAGATGTTATACCTAGCACAGGATACTGCAGTCACAGCTGTGTATCATACAGTGTATATGTAACAGATGTTATACCTAGCACAGGATACTGCAGTCACAGCTGTGTATCATACAGTGTATATGTAACAGATGTTATACCTAGCACAGGATACCCTGCTATTTACTAACTAACAGCCCTGGTGCACAGGATACTGCAGTCACAGCTGTGTATCACACAGTGTATATGTAACAGATGTTATACCTAGCACAGGATACTGCAGTCACAGCTGTGTATCACACAGTGTATATGTAACAGATGTTATACCTAGCACAGGATACCCTGCTATTTACTAACAGCCCGGGTGCACAGGATACTGTAGTCACAGCTGTGTATCATACAGTGTATATGTAACAGATGTTATACCTAGCACAGGATACCCTGCTATTTACTAACTAACAGCCCCGGTGCACAGGATACTGCAGTCACAGCTGTGTATCACACAGTGTATATGTAACAGATGTTATACCTAGCACAGGATACCCTGCTATTTACTAACAGCCCCGGTGCACAGGATACTGCAGTCACAACTGTGTATCATACAGTGTATATGTAAAAGATGTTATACCTAGCACAGGATACTGCAGTCACAGCTGTGTATCACACAGTGTATATGTAACAGATGTTATACCTAGCACAGGATACCCTGCTATTTACTAACAGCCCCGGTGCACAGGATACTGCAGTCACAGCTGTGTATCATACAGTGTATATGTAACAGATGTTATACCTAGCACAGGATACTGCAGTCACAGCTGTGTATCACACAGTGTATATGTAACAGATGTTATACCTAGCACAGGATACCCTGCTATTTACTAACTAACAGCCCCAGTGCACAGGATACTGCAGTCACAGCTGTGTATCATACAGTGTATATGTAACAGATGTTATACCTAGCACAGGATACTGCAGTCACAGCTGTGTATCACACAGTGTATATGTACAGATGTTATACCTAGCACAGGATACCCTGCTATTTACTTAACTAACAGCCCCGGTGCACAGGATACGCAGTCACAGCTGTGTATCATACAGTGTATATGTAACAGATGTTATACCTAGCACAGGATACCCTGCTATTTACTAACTAACAGCCCTGGTGCACAGGATACTGGCAGTCACAGCTGTGTATCACACAGTGTATATGTAACAGATGTTATACCTAGCACAGGATACCCTGCTATTTACTAACAGCCCCGGTGCACAGGATACTGCAGTCACAGCTGTGTATCATACAGTGTATATGTAACAGATGTTATACCTAGCACAGGATACTGCAGTCACAGCTGTGTATCATACAGTGTATATGTAACAGATGTTATACCTAGCACAGGATACTGCAGTCACAGCTGTGTATCACACAGTGTATATGTAACAGATGTTATACCTAGCACAAGATACCCTGCTATTTACTAACAGCCCCGGTGCACAGGATACTGCAGTCACAGCTGTGTATCATACAGTGTATATGTAACAGATGTTATACCTAGCACAGGATACTGCAGTCACAGCTGTGTATCACACAGTGTATATGTAACAGATGTTATACCTAGCACAGGATACCCTGCTATTTACTAACAGCCCCCGTGCACAGGATACTGCAGTCACAGCTGTGTATCATACAGTGTATATGTAACAGATGTTATACCTAGCACAGGATACCCTGCTATTTACTAACAGCCCTGGTGCACAGGATACTGCAGTCACAGCTGTGTATCATACAGTGTATATGTAACAGATGTTATACCTAGCACAGGATACCCTGCTATTTACTAACAGCCCCGGTGCACAGGATACTGCAGTCACAGCTGTGTATCATACAGTGTATATGTAACAGATGTTATACCTAGCACAGGATACCCTGCTATTTACTAACAGCCCCGGTGCACAGGATACTGCAGTCACAGCTGTGTATCACACAGTGTATATGTAACAGATGTTATACCTAGCACAGGATACCCTGCTATTTACTAACTAACAGCCCTGGTGCACAGGATACTGCAGTCACAGCTGTGTATCATACAGTGTATATGTAACAGATGTTATACCTAGCACAGGATACTGCAGTCACAGCTGTGTATCACACAGTGTATATGTAACAGATGTTATACCTAGCACAGGATACTGCAGTCACAGCTGTGTATCATACAGTGTATATGTAACAGATGTTATACCTAGCACAGGATACTGCAGTCACAGCTGTGTATCACACAGTGTATATGTAACAGATGTTATACCTAGCACAGGATACCCTGGCTATTTACTGACAGCCCGGTGCACAGGATACTGCAGTCACAGCTGTGTATCATACAGTGTTATATGTAACAGATGTTATAACTAGCACAGGATACCCTGCTATTTACTAACAGCCCCGGTGCACAGGATACTGCAGTCACAGCTGTGTATCACACAGTGTATATGTAACAGATGTTATACCTAGCACAGGATACCCTGCTATTTACTAACAGCCCTGGTGCACAGGATACTGCAGTCACAGCTGTGTATCATACAGTGTATATGTAACAGATGCTATACCTAGCACAGGATACCCTGCTATTTACTAACAGCCCTGGTGCACAGGATACTGCAGTCACAGCTGTGTATCACTACAGTGTATATGTAACAGATGTTATACCTAGCACAGGATACTGCAGTCACAGCTGTGTATCACACAGTGTATATGTAACAGATGTTATACCTAGCACAGGATACTGCAGTCACAGCTGTGTATCATACAGTGTATATGTAACAGATGTTATACCTAGCACAGGATACCCTGCTATTTACTAACTAACAGCCCCGGTGCACAGGATACTGCAGTCACAGCTGTGTATCACACAGTGTATATGTAACAGATGTTATACCTAGCACAGGATACCCTGCTATTTACTAACTAACAGCCCCGGTGCACAGGATACTGCAGTCACAGCTGTGTATCACACAGTGTATATGTAACAGATGTTATACCTAGCACAGGATACCCTGCTATTTACTAACAGCCCCGGTGCACAGGATACTGCAGTCACAGCTGTGTATCATACAGTGTATATGTAACAGATGTTATACCTAGCACAGGATACCCTGCTATTTACTAACAGCCCCGGTGCACAGGATACTGCAGTCACAGCTGTGTATCATACAGTGTATATGTAACAGATGTTATACCTAGCACAAGATACCCTGCTATTTACTAACAGCCCCGGTGCACAGGTTACTGCAGTCACAGCTGTGTATCATACAGTGTATATGTAACAGATGTTATACCTAGCACAGGATACCCTGCTATTTACTAACTAACAGCCCTGGTGCACAGGATACTGCAGTCACAGCTGTGTATCATACAGTGTATATGTAACAGATGTTATACCTAGCACAGGATACTGCAGTCACAGCTGTGTATCACACAGTGTATATGTAACAGATGTTATACCTAGCACAGGATACTGCAGTCACAGCTGTGTATCACACAGTGTATATGTAACAGATGTTATACCTAGCACAGGATACTGCAGTCACAGCTGTGTATCATACAGTGTATATGTAACAGATGTTATACCTAGCACAGGATACTGCAGTCACAGCTGTGTATCATACAGTGTATATGTAACAGATGTTATACCTAGCACAGGATACCCTGCTATTTACTAACTAACAGCCCTGGTGCACAGGATACTGCAGTCACAGCTGTGTATCACACAGTGTATATGTAACAGATGTTATACCTAGCACAGGATACCCTGCTATTTACTAACTAACAGCCCCGGTGCACAGGATACTGCAGTCACAGCTGTGTATCACACAGTGTATATGTAACAGATGTTATACCTAGCACAGGATACTGCAGTCACAGCTGTGTATCACACAGTGTATATGTAACAGATGTTATACCTAGCACAGGATACTGCAGTCACAGCTGTGTATCACACAGTGTATATGTAACAGATGTTATACCTAGCACAGGATACTGCAGTCACAGCTGTGTATCACACAGTGTATATGTAACAGATGTTATACCTAGCACAGGATACCCTGCTATTTACTAACAGCCCTGGTGCACAGGATACTGCAGTCACAGCTGTGTATCATACAGTGTATATGTAACAGATGTTATACCTAGCACAGGATACCCTGCTATTTACTAACAGCCCCGGTGCACAGGATACTGCAGTCACAACTGTGTATCATACAGTGTATATGTAACAGTTGTTATACCTAGCACAGGATACCCTGCTATTTACTACAGCCCTGGTGCACAGGATACTGCAGTCACAGCTGTGTATCATACAGTGTATATGTAACAGATGTTATACCTAGCACAGGATACCCTGCTATTTACTAACAGGCCCCGGTGCACAGGATACTGCAGTCACAGCTGTGTATCATACAGTGTATATGTAACAGATGTTATACCTAGCACAGGATTACGTGCAGTCACAGCTGTGTATCACACAGTGTTATATATGTAACAGATGTTATACCTAGCACAGGATACCCTGCTATTTACTACAGCCCCGGTGCACCAGGATACTGCAGTCACAGCTGTGTATCACACAGTGTATATGTAACAGATGTTATACCTAGCACAGGATACCCTGCTATTTACTACTAACAGCCCCGGTGCACAGGATACTGCAGTCACAGCTGTGTATCATACAGTGTATATGTAAACAGATGTTATACCTAGCACTGGATACCCTGCTATTTACTAACTAACAGCCCTGGTGCACAGGATACTGCAGTCACAGCTGTGTATCATACAGTGTATATGTAACAGATGTTATACCTAGCACAGGATACTGCAGTCACAGCTGTGTATCACACAGTGTATATGTAACAGATGTTATACCTAGCACAGGATACTGCAGTCACAGCTGTGTATCATACAGTGTATATGTAACAGATGTTATACCTAGCACAGGATACTGCAGTCACAGCTGTGTATCACACAGTGTATATGTAACAGATGTTATACCTAGCACAGGATACTGCAGTCACAGCTGTGTATCATACAGTGTATATGTAACAGATGTTATACCTAGCACAGGATACCCTGCTATTTACTGACAGCCCTGGTGCACAGGATACTGCAGTCACAGCTGTGTATCACACAGTGTATATGTAACAGATGTTATACCTAGCACAAGATACCCTGCTATTTACTAACAGCCCCGGTGCACAGGATACTGCAGTCACAGCTGTGTATCATACAGTGTATATGTAACAGATGTTATACCTAGCACAAGATACCCTGCTATTTACTAACAGCCCCGGTGCACAGGATACTGCAGTCACAGCTGTGTATCATACAGTGTATATGTAACAGATGTTATACCTAGCACAGGATTCTGCTGTCACAGCTGTGTATGCATACAGTGTATATGTAACAGATGTTATACCTAGCACAGGATACTGCAGTCACAGCTGTGTATCATACAGTGTATATGTAACAGATGTTATACCTAGCACAGGATACTGCAGTCACAGCTGTGTATCATACAGTGTATATGTAACAGATGTTATACCTAGCAACAGGATACTGCAGTCACAGCTTGTGTATCACACAGTGCATATGTAACAGATGTTATACCTAGCACAAGGATACCCTGCTATTACTAACAGCCCCGGTGCACAGGATACTGCAGTCACAGCTGTGTATCATACAGTGTATATGTAACAGATGTTATACCTAGCACAGGATACTGCAGTCACAGCTGTGTATCACACAGTGTATATGTAACAGATGTTATACCTAGCACAGGATAGCCTGCTATTTACTAACAGCCCCCGTGCACAGGATACTGCAGTCACAGCTGTGTATCATACAGTGTATATGTAACAGATGTTATACCTAGCACAGGATACTGCAGTCACAGCTGTGTATCATACAGTGTATATGTAACAGATGCTATACCTAGCACAGGATACCCTGCTATTTACTAACTAACAGCCCTGGTGCACAGGATACTGCAGTCACAGCTGTGTATCACACAGTGTATATGTAACAGATGTTATACCTAGCACAGGATACTGCAGTCACAGCTGTGTATCACACAGTGTATATGTAACAGATGTTATACCTAGCACAGGATACCCTGCTATTTACTAACTAACAGCCCTGGTGCACAGGATACTGCAGTCACAGCTGTGTATCACACAGTGTATATGTAACAGATGTTATACCTAGCACAGGATACCCTGCTATTTACTAACTAACAGCCCTGGTTCACAGGATACTGCAGTCACAGCTGTGTATCATACAGTGTATATGTAACATATGTTATACCTAGCACAGGATACTGCAGTCACAGCTGTGTATCACACAGTGTATATGTAACAGATGTTATACCTAGCACAGGATACCCTGCTATTTACTGACAGCCCTGGTGCACAGGATACTGCAGTCACAGCTGTGTATCACACAGTGTATATGTAACAGATGTTATAACTAGCACAGGATACCCTGCTATTTACTAACAGCCCCGGTGCACAGGATACTGCAGGCACAGCTGTGTATCACATAGTGTATATGTAACAGATGTTATACCTAGCACAGGATACCCTGCTATTTACTAACAGCCCCGGTGCACAGGATACTGCAGTCACAGCTGTGTATCACACAGTGTATATGTAACAGATGTTATACCTAGCACAGGATACCCTGCTATTTACTAACAGCCCTGGTGCACAGGATACTGCAGTCACAGCTGTGTATCACACAGTGTATATGTAACAGATGTTATACCTAGCACAGGATACCCTGCTATTTACTAACAGCCCCGGTGCACAGGATACTGCAGTCACAGCTGTGTATCACACAGTGTATATGTAACAGATGTTATACCTAGCACAGGATACCCTGCTATTTACTAACTAACAGCCCTGGTGCACAGGATACTGCAGTCACAGCTGTGTATCATACAGTGTATATGTAACAGATGTTATACCTAGCACAGGATACTGCAGTCACAGCTGTGTATCACACAGTGTATATGTAACAGATGTTATACCTAGCACAGGATACTGCAGTCACAGCTGTGTATCACACAGTGTATATGTAACAGATGTTATACCTAGCACAGGATACCCTGCTATTTACTAACAGCCCCGGTGCACAGGATACTGCAGTCACAGCTGTGTATCATACAGTGTATATGTAACAAATGTTATACCTAGCACAGGATACTGCAGTCACAGCTGTGTATCATACAGTGTATATGTAACAGATGTTATACCTAGCACAGGATACTGCAGTCACAGCTGTGTATCACACAGTGTATATCTAACAGATGTTATACCTAGCACAGGATACCCTGCTATTTACTAACTAACAGCCCCGGTGTACAGGATACTGCAGTCACAGCTGTGTATCACACAGTGTATATGTAACAGATGTTATACCTAGCACAGGATACCCTGCTATTTACTAACAGCCCCGGTGCACAGGATACTGCAGTCACAGCTGTGTATCATACAGTGTATATGTAACAGATGTTATACCTAGCACAGGATACCCTGCTATTTACTAACAGCCCCGGTGCACAGGATACTGCAGTCACAGCTGTGTATCATACAGTGTATATGTAACAGATGTTATACCTAGCACAGGATACCCTGCTATTTACTAACAGCCCCGGTGCACAGGATACTGCAGTCACAGCTGTGTATCATACAGTGTATATGTAACAGATGTTATACCTAGCACAGGATACTGCGCAGTCACAGGCTGTGTATTCACACAGTGTATATGTAACCGATGTAATACCTAGCACAGGATACCTGCTATTTACTAACTAACGCCCCTGGTGCACAGGATACTGCCAGTCACAGCTGTTTATTCAACACGATGTATATGTAACAGATGTTATACCTAGCAAGGATACACTGCTATTTACTAACTAACAAGGCCCGAGGTGCACAGGATACTGCAGTCACAGCTGTGTATCACTACCAGTGTATATGTAACAGATGTTATACCTAGCACAGGGATACCCTGCAGTCACAGTGTGTACTCAAACAGGTCTCTGTAACCAGATGTTTATTACCTAGTACAGAGATACTGCAGTCACAGCTGTGTATCACACAGTGTCATAGGTAACAGATGTTATACCTAGCACAGGATACCATGCTATTTACTGACAGCCCCTGGAGCATCAGGATAGCTGCAGTCACAGCTGTGTACATACAGTGTCATATGTAACAGAATGTTATACCTGCACATGATACCTGCTATTACTAACTAACAGCCCCTGGTGCACAGGATACTGCAGTCAACGCTGTGTATCACACAGTGTATATGTAACAGATGTTATACTAGCACAGGATACCCTGCTATTTACTAACTAACAGCCCTGGTGCACAGGATACTGCAGTTACAGCTGTGTATCATACAGTGTATATGTAACAGATGTTATACCTAGCACAGGATACCCTGCTATTTACTAACAGCCCTGGTGCACAGGATACTGCAGTCACAGCTGTGTATCATACAGTGTATATGTAACAGATGTTACACCTAGCACAGGATACCCTGCTATTTACTAACTAACAGCCCTGGTGCACAGGATACTGCAGTCACAGCTGTGTATCACACAGTGTATATGTAACACATGTTATACCTAGCACAGGATACTGCAGTCACAGCTGTGTATCATACAGTGTATACGTAACAGATGTTATACCTAGCACAGGATACCCTGCTATTTACTAACTAACAGCCCCGGTGCACAGGATACTGCAGTCACAGCTGTTTATCACACAGTGTATATGTAACAGATGTTATACCTAGCACAGGATACCTGCTATTTACTAACTAACAGCCCCGGTGCACAGGATACTGCAGTCACAGCTGTGTATCATACAGTGTATATGTAACAGATGTTATACCTAGCACAGGATACCCTGCTATTTACTAACAGCCCCGGTGCACAGGATACTGCAGTCACAGCTGTATATCACACAGTGTATATGTAACAGATGTTATACCTAGCACAGGATACCCTGCTATTTACTAACTAACAGCCCCGGTGCACAGGATACTGCAGTAACAGCTGTGTATCACACAGTGTATATGTAACAGATGTTATACCTAGCACAGGATACCCTGCTATTTACTAACAGCCCCGGTGCACAGGATACTGCAGTCACAGCTGTGTATCACACAGTGTATATGTAACAGATGTTATACCTAGCACAGGATACTGCAGTCACAGCTGTGTATCATACAGTGTATATGTAACAGATGTTATACCTAGCACAGGATACTGCAGTCACAGCTGTGTATCATACAGTGTATATGTAACAGATGTTATACCTAGCACAGGATACCCTGCTATTTACTAACAGCCCTGGTGCACAGGATACTGCAGTCACAGCTGTGTATCACACAGTGTATATGTAACAGATGTTATACCTAGCACAGGATACCCTGCTATTTACTAACAGCCCCGGTGCACAGGATACTGCAGTCACAGCTGTGTATCATACAGTGTATATGTAACAGATGTTATACCTAGCACAGGATACCCTGCTATTTACTAACAGCCCTGGTGCACAGGATACTGCAGTCACAGCTGTATATCACACAGTGTATATGTAACAGATGTTATACCTAGCACAGGATACCCTGCTATTTACTAACTAACAGCCCCGGTGCACAGGATACTGCAGTAACAGCTGTGTATCACACAGTGTATATGTAACAGATGTTATACCTAGCACAGGATACTGCAGTCACAGCTGTGTATCACACAGTGTATATGTAACAGATGTTATACCTAGCACAGGATACTGCAGTCACAGCTGTGTATCACACAGTGTATATGTAACAGATGTTATACCTAGCACAGGATACCCTGCTATTTACTAACTAACAGCCCTGGTGCACAGGATACTGCAGTCACAGCTGTGTATCATACAGTGTATATGTAACAGATGTTATACCTAGCACAGGATACCCTGCTATTTACTAACAGCCCTGGTGCACAGGATACTGCAGTCACAGCTGTGTATCATACAGTGTATATGTAACAGATGTTATACCTAGCACAGGATACCCTGCTATTTACTAACTAACAGCCCCGGTGCACAGGATACTGCAGTCACAGCTGTGTATCACACAGTGTATATGTAACAGATGTTATACCTAGCACAGGATACCCTGCTATTTACTAACTAACAGCCCTGGTGCACAGGATACTGCAGTCACAGCTGTGTATCACACAGTGTATATGTAACAGATGTTATACCTAGCACAGGATACCCTGCTATTTACTAACAGCCCCGGTGCACAGGATACTGCAGTCACAGCTGTGTATCACACAGTGTATATGTAACAGATGTTATACCTAGCACAGGATACCCTGCTATTTACTAACTAACAGCCCCGGTGCACAGGATACTGCAGTCACAGCTGTGTATCATACAGTGTATATGTAACAGATGTTATACCTAGCACAGGATACCCTGCTATTTACTAACAGCCCCGGTGCACAGGATACTGCAGTCACAGCTGTGTATCACACAGTGTATATGTAACAGATGTTATACCTAGCACAGGATACCCTGCTATTTACTAACTAACAGCCCCGATGCACAGGATACTGCAGTCACAGCTGTGTATCATACAGTGTATATGTAACAGATGTTATACCTAGCACAGGATACCCTGCTATTTACCAACAGCCCCGGTGCACAGGATACTGCAGTCACAGCTGTGTATCACACAGTGTATATGTAACAGATGTTATACCTAGCACAGGATACTGCAGTCACAGCTGTGTATCATACAGTGTATATGTAACAGATGTTATACCTAGCACAGGATACTGCAGTCACAGCTGTGTATCACACAGTGTATATGTAACAGATGTTATACCTAGCACAGGATACTGCAGTCACAGCTGTGTATCACACAGTGTATATGTAACAGATGTTATACCTAGCACAGGATACCCTGCTATTTACTAACTAACAGCCCCGGTGCACAGGATACTGCAGTCACAGCTGTGTATCATACAGTGTATATGTAACAGATGTTATACCTAGCACAGGATACCCTGCTATTTACTAACAGCCCCGGTGCACAGTATACTGCAGTCACAGCTGTGTATCATACAGTGTATATGTAACAGATGTAATACCTAGCACAGGATACCCTGCTATTTACTTACTAACAGCCCTGGTGCACAGGATACTGCAGTCACAGCTGTGTATCATACAGTGTATATGTAACAGATGTTATACCTAGCACAGGATACCCTGCTATTTACTAACAGCCCCGGTGCACAGGATACTGCAGTCACAGCTGTGTATCATACAGTGTATATGTAACAGATGTTATACCTAGCACAGGATACTGCAGTCACAGCTGTGTATCCAAACAGTGTATATGTAACAGATGGTATTACCTAGCACAGGATACCCTGCTATTTAACTAACAGCCCCGGTGCACCAGGGATACTGCAAGACACAGCTGTGTATCATACAAGTGTATATTGTAACAGATGTGTATACCTAGCACAGGAAACCCTGTGCTATTTACCCTAAACAGCCCCTAGGTGCACATGGATACTGCAGTCACAGACTGTGTATCACACAGTGTATATGGTAACAGATGTTTCGATACCTAGACACGGATACCCTGCAATTTACTAACAGCCTGTGTATCACTCAGTGATACTGCAGGTCACAGAGTGTTATACCTAGCACAGTGTATACCCTGTAACCTTGTAATTACAGCCCCCGGTGCACAGGATACTGCAGTCACAGCTGGTGTATCACACAGTGATATATGTAACAGATGTTTCATACCTAGCACAGGAGCCCCTGCTATTTGACTACTAACAGCTCCCTGCGTGCACAGGATCTGGCAGTCACAGTCTGTGTATCATCACGTGTATATGTAAACAGATTTATACCTAGCACAGGATACCCTGCTATTTACTAACAGCCCCGGTGCACAGGATACTGCAGTCACAGCTGTG
This sequence comes from Bombina bombina, assembly GCF_027579735.1. Classification (NCBI taxonomy): domain Eukaryota; kingdom Metazoa; phylum Chordata; class Amphibia; order Anura; family Bombinatoridae; genus Bombina; species Bombina bombina. The sequence continues at coordinate 7,420,465 of NC_069500.1, forward strand.
TATCACACAGTGTATATGTAACAGATGTTATACCTAGCACAGGATACCCTGCTATTTACTAACAGCCCTGGTGCACAGGATACTGCATTCACAGCTGTGTATCACATAGTGTATATGTAACAGATGTTATACCTAGCACAGGATACCCTGCTATTTACTAACTAACAGCCCCGGTGCACAGGATACTGCAGTCACAGCTGTGTATCATACAGTGTATATGTAACAGATGTTATACCTAGCACAGGATACCCTGCTATTTACTAACTAACAGCCCTGGTGCACAGGATACTGCAGTCACAGCTGTATATCACACAGTGTATATGTAACAGATGTTATACCTAGCACAGGATACTGCAGTCACAGCTGTGTATCACACAGTGTATATGTAACAGATGCTATACCTAGCACAGGATACTGCAGTCACAGCTGTGTATCACACAGTGTATATGTAACAGATGTTATACCTAGCACAGGATACTGCAGTCACAGCTGTGTATCATACAGTGTATATGTAACAGATGTTATACCTAGCACAGGATACCCTGCTATTTACTAACAGCCCCGGTGCACAGGATACTGCAGTCACAGCTGTGTATCACACAGTGTATATGTAACAGATGTTATACCTAGCACAGGATACCCTGCTATTTACTAACTAACAGCCCCGGTGCACAGGATACTGCAGTCACAGCTGTGTATCATACAGTGTATATGTAACAGATGTTATACCTAGCACAGGATACTGCAGTCACAGCTGTGTATCATACAGTGTATATGTAACAGATGTTTATACCTAGCACAGGATACCCTGCTATTTACTAACTAACAGCCCCGGTGCACAGGATACTGCAGTCACAGCTGTGTATCATACAGTGTATATGTAACAGATGTTATACCTAGCACAGGATACCCTGCTATTTACTAACTAACAGCCCCGGTGCACAGGATACTGCAGTCACAGCTGTGAATCACACAGTGTATATGTAACAGATGTTATACCTAGCACAGGATACCCTGCTATTTACTAACTAACAGCCCCGGTGCACAGGATACTGCAGTCACAGCTGTGTATCACACAGTGTATATGTAACAGATGTTATACCTAGCACAGGATACCCTGCTATTTACTAACTAACAGCCCTGGTGCACAGGTTACTGCAGTCACAGCTGTGTATCACACAGTGTATATGTAACAGATGTTATACCTAGCACAGGATACCCTGCTATTTACTAACTAACAGCCCCGGTGCACAGGTTACTGCAGTCACAGCTGTGTATCATACAGTGTATATGTAACAGATGTTATACCTAGCACAGGATACCCTGCTATTTACTAACAGCCCCGGTGCACAGGATACTGCAGTCACAGCTGTGTATCATACAGTGTATATGTAACCGATGTTATACCTAGCACAGGATACCCTGCTATTTACTAATAGCCCCGGTGCACAGGATACTGCAGTCACAGCTGTGTATCATACAGTGTATATGTAACAGATGTTATACCTAGCACAGGATACTGCAGTCACAGCTGTGTATCATACAGTGTATATGTAACAGATGTTATACCTAGCACAGGATACCCTGCTATTTACTAACAGCCCCGGTGCACAGGATACTGCAGTAACAGCTGTGTATCACACAGTGTATATGTAACAGATGTTATACCTAGCACAGGATACCCTGCTATTTACTAACAGCCCCGGTGCACAGGATACTGCAGTCACAGCTGTGTATCACACAGTGTATATGTAACAGATGTTTATACCTAGCACAGGATACCCCTGCTATTTACTAACAGCCCCGGTGCACAGGATACTGCAGTAACAGCTGTGTATCACACAGTGTATATGTAACAGATGTTATACCTAGCACAGGATACTGCAGGCACAGCTGTGTATCATACAGTGTATATGTAACAGATGTTATACCTAGCACAGGATACTGCAGTCACAGCTGTGTATCACACAGTGTATATGTAACAGATGTTATACCTAGCACAGGATACTGCAGTCACAGCTGTGTATCACACAGTGTATATGTAACAGATGTTATACCTAGCACAGGATACCCTGCTATTTACTAACAGCCCTGGTGCACAGGATACTGCAGTCACAGCTGTGTATCATACAGTGTATATGTAACAGATGTTATACCTAGCACAGGATACCCTGCTATTTACTAACAGCCCCGGTGCACAGGATACTGCAGTCACAGCTGTGTATCACACAGTGTATATGTAACAGATGTTATACCTAGCACAGGATACCCTGCTATTTACTAACTAACAGCCCCGGTGCACAGTATACTGCAGTCACAGCTGTGTATCATACAGTGTATATGTAACAGATGTTATACCTAGCACAGGATACTGCAGTCACAGCTGTGTATCACACAGTGTATATGTAACAGATGTTATACCTAGCACAGGATACCCTGCTATTTACTAACTAACAGCCCCGGTGCACAGGATACTGCAGTCACAGCTGTGTATCACACAGTGTATATGTAACAGATGTTATACCTAGCACAGGATACCCTGCTATTTACTAACAGCCCCGGTGCACAGGATACTGCAGTCACAGCTGTGTATCATACAGTGTATATGTAACAGATGTTATACCTAGCACAGTATACTGCAGTCACAGCTGTGTATCATACAGTGTATATGTAACAGATGTTATACCTAGCACAGGATACCCTGCTATTTACTAACTAACAGCCCCGGTGCACAGGATACTGCAGTCACAGCTGTGTATCACACAGTGTATATGTAACAGATGTTATACCTAGCACAGGATACTGCAGTCACAGCTGTGTATGCATACAGTGTATATGTAACAGATGTTTATACCTAGCACAGGATACCCTGCTATTTACTAACAGCCCTGGTGCACAGGATACTGCAGTCACAGCTGTGTATCATACAGTGTACATGTAACAGATGTTATACCTAGCACAGGATACCCTGCTATTTACTAACTAACAGCCCCGTGCACAGGATACTGCAGTCACAGCTGTGTATCACACAGTGTATATGTAACAGATGTTATACCTAGCACAGGATACCCTGCTATTACCTAACAGCCCCGGTGCACAGTATACTGCAGTCACAGCTGTGTATCACACAGTGTATATGTAACAGATGTTATACCTAGCACAGGATACTGCAGTCACAGCTGTGTATCACACAGTGTATATGTAACAGATGTTATACCTAGCACAGGATACCCTGCTATTTACTAACAGCCCTGGTGCACAGGATACTGCAGTCACAGCTGTGTATCATACAGTGTATATGTAACAGATGTTATACCTAGCACAGGATACCCTGCTATTTACTAACAGCCCCGGTGCACAGGATACTGCAGTCACAGCTGTGTATCATACAGTGTATATGTAACAGATGTTATACCTAGCACAGGATACTGCAGTCACAGCTGTGTATCATACAGTGTATATGTAAACAGATGTTATACCTAGCACAGGATACCCCTGCTATTACTACTAACAGCCCCGGGTGACCAGGATACTGCAGTCCACAGCTGTGTATCACACAGTGTATATGTAACAGATGTTATACCTAGCACAGGATACTGCAGTCACAGCTGTGTATCACACAGTGTATATGTAACAGATGTTATACCTAGCACAGGATACCCTGCTATTTACTAACTAACCGCCCCGGTGCACAGGATACTGCAGTCACAGCTGTGTATCACACAGTGTATATGTAACAGATGTTATACCTAGCACAGGAACC